>NW_007730905.1:184841-201051 GCF_000696425.1 Galeopterus variegatus | reverse complement strand
CCAGCAACGGATTGCAACCCTCAGTGTTGCCCCCATACCGGACCGGGGACCGGCAACGGGATTGCAACCCTCGGTGTTGCCCCCGCGCCTCGCTCAGCCAGTGAGCGGGAACCGGTCTGCATGTGGGATCCGAACCCTCGGGCGGGAGCACCGCCCCGCTTCCCAAGCGGCGCACTATCCAGTGCGCCACCGGGCCGGCCCCAATTTTCTTATTTTTGAACTTCCCTTTGGATGTTAAAACCTTGTCATATCTAGTTTCATGGCTGACACTGGGACAAGCTCTTGGAATTCTAGGATAAAGAGAACCCTTTGCTCTTTCCTAAAAGGGTCATGTGCTAAAATAATTCTAGTGAATGTCTGGTAAGAGCACACAGTATGCTCACAATACATGTTCTCTGTTGCTGTTATTTACATATGTTTTTGTGCTTGAGAACAAGCTTTGCCCATAATATTTAAGATCTCCCCACTTCTCTCCTCCAACCCTGCCTCAAAGTTTAATTTTCAACTCAAATGCCAGTTGCTCTGCTAGTCTTTTCTGTATATCCTGGGATAATATGAGACTATGCCATTTTATTAATACCCTTGTTTTTACACTTATTGTGGTTGAATTACAATACATTTTGTATTTTTAAAATTTATCTCCTTATATGGAGAGTTTCGTTACAGGAGGAAGGTATTTTGGAATTATGGGTTCCATGAATATTTGAGAAGTGAATGTCCCAAGCCACAAATTTAATCTGGCTTTGTTTTGGCAAGAGGCTTGATTAACTTGAATTTGGGAAGTGTGCAATAGTAACAGCTAAGTCTACTGCATGTGTATGTGCATACTGCTATAAACATTGTGTGCACAGTGCTTAATCTCATATAACCCTCGATTCTGTAAGGATAAATCTTATTTTATCCACATATTAGAGCTGTAGAAAAATGAGTCAGGAAATTTAAGTTTAACTTGATCAAAGTCAAGTCAGTGGTGAAGCTGAGTTTGGAAAACAGATCTTTCTGACTTTTGCTCTTAACCACTTTGACATATTTGGAAAACAAATCTTTCTGACTTTAGCTCTTAACGACTATGACATATTTAGGAAACAGATCTGACTTTTTCTCTAACCACTATGACATATATTGTGTAGAACTGTGCTGTCATATATGGCAACCACTAGCCACATGTGACTACAGAGCACTTGAAATATGGCTACTCCAAATTAAGTTATGCCATAAACATAAAATACATGCCACATTTTGAAGATGGAGTATTAAAAAGGAATGTAAAATATCTTATTTCTTGATAATTTTTCAATTTGATTACATGTTGAAATTATAATGTTTGGAATATATTCCATTAAAAAATATGTTACTAAAATTAATTTCCCCTGTTTCTTTTTTTAATGAAGCTACTAGAAAATTTAAAATGCACATGTAGCTCACATTATATTTCTATTGGATAGGGCTGGTGTAGACTGATGTTTTTTAAACCGCAGGTTGGAACCCACTAGGGAATCTGAAATCTTTTTAATGAGCTACAACCAGAGGTTTTTCTCAATTATTATTATTATTTTTTAAGCAGGATGAATTAGAACAAAGCATAAGGTGTATCAGGTATTAAGGTAAGTACTGCTTGGTGAAACTTTTTTCAGTTACAACAGCCACAATGTGAAATGTATTTCTTAGTGTGAATCTCTCTCATAAAAGTTGGAAAAGAACTAGTATGGATAGCCATAGTTTGTTTATTTATGTTTAGAGTTCTCTTCCGTTAGAAAAGAACTTCAGTGTTCTCAAAATTATTTATTTTCTTTTCCAGAATCACTCTCAGGTTCTAGATGGAACACTTCCCTACAGTATTGCTATCAATCCTCTAGTTGCCATGATAACTTTCACAGACCATCACTCCGTCATTTCTTTACTTCCCTTCTTATGAAGTTTAAATTCCACGGTCCATCACTATAATCACTCCTTTGCACAAAGTCCTTTGCCTCTCTTGCTTTGACATATAACCCTGGTAAAACACTAACTCTGGTTAAAGTCATCTCTCTTGCTTACCATACAGCTGCATGTCATGAGAGAATAACATGCAACCCCTGTTTCATGGTCTCACTTGTTCTTAACACTGCTCTGCAATCCTACCACATTTCCCCAGTCCAGTAGTTGTCTCACATTCATCAGAATCACTTGTTTTACAAAGATATCTGGACCCTACCTTGAATTTCTGATTCAGTAAGCATATAAGCTAAGTATTACTGTGTAATGAATTACCTCTCAAAACTTAGTACCTTACAGTAAACTTTTGTTTGTTTGTTTAAATCTTACAGTTTCTGAGGGTCTGGGATCTGGGAGAAGAAGCTCAGCTTGGTAATTCTGACTCAGGATCTCTGGTGAAGTGGCAGTCACGTTGTTGCAGGGCTACAGTCATCTGAAGGTCTGGGGGATCTACACAGAGAGAGAGAGAGAGAGAGAGAGAGAGATGAAAGCAGAGGCTGCAGGTTTTTAAACTTCTGTCTAATTCCACTGGTCACACGGACCAACTCTGGTACAATATGGGAGGGTACCACACACAGGTGTGAACACCAGGAGGCAGGGATCATTGAGGACCACCTTGAAGGCTGGCTACCATGTAGTCTAAGGTGGAGCCTGAGAATGTGCATTTTTAGCAACTTTCCAAGTGATGCTGATGTTATTGATCCAGGGATCACACTTTGTGATCTACTAACCTAGGCCATTCACTCTTTCACTCTGCAGACCAATGGTTGCAAACTGTGGTTCATTAAGACTTAAAAGCTAAGTAATTTTAAGGGAATCCATTTCCATATCCTCAACTTCTATGTATATATCTTTCCTAAAATTTATCTGCTCCTTAGTGTTCTTGTGCAAGAGGAATGAAATTCTCCTTTTCCTATTCCTTTTTCAAAACAATCTCTTTTCCACTTTACAGAAAGAAAGGCATCTCTCTTTCCATTTCAGAATCTTACTTTGATGTATTGCCCATAGCAGGACAATTTATTTTATTTTATTTTTTTTATTTTGTCAATATACAATGTAGTTGATTATTATGTCCCATCACCGAAACCTCCCTCCCTCCTCCCTCTCCCCCCTCCCATAACAGGACAATTTAAAACTGTGGTGTCAGGGAAGATTTTTTAAGAGATGAATTTCCAATAAAAATTTACATTTTGTTTATAATAATTTTAATAAGCATTATGTATATTTATTTTGTTTTTATTGTGTACTGATAATAATAGTTAGCAAACTCAATACAAAAGAATAGTTTTTTTTTTAACATTTATGAGTATTTAAATTTGATTTAAATACTAGTTATTGTTGCAGAGAGTGATTGAGTGACCAATAAAAGACAGTCAAACATAAAAATATATCAAATTAGAGTAAATTCTATGGGGAAGGTAAAGAGAAATGCTATTTCATGGAGAAAGGAATAATGTCTATTATTTTGCTAAATAAGAGTCTTGTATTTTTTAAATGAATGATTCTGGTATCATATTATTATGCTATTTTGATTTGTTAAGAAATGAAATATCTGAAACATGCAAACAGGCAAAAGGATTATCACATGGTTTTTCAATGCCTTATTGGGGCATTGTCTAACAGGCACACAGATGAGTTACCTAATTTTTGAGGGATGTGTACCTTTTTTGACTTACTGCTTGCTAGATAAAAATATTTTACAATTCTTTAAGGGTAGATGCTAAAATATAGAAGACTAATAGCAACATAAAGATTCTTGCAAATAAATTTTATTCAATAGAGATGTGAATGATTTCTGTTCTACAGAAAAGATAACTCAAAGGTTACATTTCTATTTCTTTGTAGGATATTAACCAGTTTTATATCTAATTTAGTAATCTTATTTCATCATACAATATTTCCTTTCAGTGACTATAAATGCTCTGTCTCTCCTATTTGAATCTGCTTTACCATTCTGTTGATTCCCTCATTAATGGTTCCCTCATTAAATAAATCTTTGACACATGCTCACTTTATATTTGTATGAGTCATATTGTTAATTTTTGTAAATAATACTTTGACAAATTCCAGCATCCACATTTTAAACAAGTAATATAAATTTTATTTAAAATATTTATATTTACAATGCATCAGGCATTATATCCTTAGCAACCTTTGAAAGTCATAGAAAAAAAGAAAAAAAAAAAAAAGACAAAATAAATGTATAAGGTCATACTTCTAAAAAATTATCTTAGTGGTTATTTGAGGAAAAAAAATGTCCTGGGTGATTATATCATTACTTCTTTGCCTTAAACTTTCAACACCTTCCTCCCTTTCTCTTAATCATTGTCAGTTTTGACTTTGCTTATTTGCTATTTTACTGATTAAAATAGAAGCAGTCACAAGAGAACACCTACTTTATTTCTTTACCCACCGTCCTTGCAAACTCTGCTTCTCCGACCCTCCTAGCACTGTTGCTGTGCTCTGACAAGTTAGTCTGGTGATGTTTGTCATCGTCTTCACAGAATGATCGTCTTCATAACCTAGAGGTATCAGCTTCTGTATTTGTCTACTGTACCTTTCTTCAATACCTGGAATCCTCATTTGTGTAATAATTCTCATTTATTGGTATACATAATATTAACATTATTCAGTGATGACAAATAAAAGGTTATGAGGTGGAAGAATCAGGGGTGTGTGTGTGTGTGTGTGTGTGTGTGTGTGTGTGTGTGTGTGAAAAAGAAATTGTGCCAGGGAGATAACAAATGACAGAAAATAATATTTATTCATTTTTCAAGATGGGGGTCAGAGACATAGAAGTAGTCTTTTATTTCAGATTTCACTCTTTCTGCTAAACATTTATATTAGAACTATAAAAGGAAATTGAAGACAAAATTGGCATAAGTAAATGAGTTTTACCACCCTTTGTTCTCAACCCTATTCTGCCCTTAGGCCCACCAGACTGAAATTCCCTGGATGGGTATTTATGTTATTATTCTTAGTGTCTATCCAGTTCAGTGCCCAGAGCATATTCGTTGTTCAGAAAATGTTTGCTAAATGAACATATTAACTTATTTAAATCTTTTTTTTTTTTTTGTCCTTTTTGAGACCGGCCGCACCACGCTCAGCCAGTGAGCGCTGTGAGCGCACCGGTCATCCCTATATAGGATCCAAACCCGCAGCGGGAGCGCTGCTGTGCTCCCAGCGCCGCGCTCTCCCGAGTGTGCCACGGGCTCGGCCCTAAATCATTTTTTATACATTGATTTATAAAGTGAGGAAATTTGTATTTTTTAAATTTATTCAACTCATTTAAGTTTCTGCTATGTTTTAGGGACTTGGCTAGATTCTGGGGTTAGATTCAATAGTGAACAAAGACAAAAATGTTTTAGTTCTATATATTCAGGGCCTATAAATCCTAAGAATATAGGCTAGATGAATTACTTTATGCTGTAACTCAATAGGCTTGATGAAAACTCACAGCTGGAAGCAAGTTTAGGTATAATATAACCTAATGGCCTTATTGTAAAGGGAAGGTAATTGAAGTCAAAAAAGTTCAAATGATTTGCCCTCATATCATATCATATCATTGCAGCTCATATCATAGCTGTGAACTTTCTTTCCAAGCCTTTATCCATTAGCATCCATCTTGCTGCCAAGCATTTAAATACATAGACAAGCTTTTTTTTTTTTTTTTTTTTTTTTTTTAAAGTGGATTCTGGTGAATTGTTTGCCTGCCTGAATTTAATACCACCTTTAACTTTCAGTCACTCTTGGTAATCTGCTCTTTGTCATTTACCTAGTATTTATGATAGTATCTTTATTTGGTGAATTAGATGGGCTGTTTACCTTCAAAGTTTTTCATAAAGGCTGATTTGTTTCAAAAAGAAAGACTCAAGGGCCGGCCCGTGGCTCACTCGGGAGAGTGCGGTGCTGATAACACCAAGGCCCCGGGTTCGGATCCCATATAGGGACGGCCGGTTCGCTCACTGGCTGAGCGTGGTGCTGACAACACCAAGTCAAGGGTTAAGATCCCCTTACCGGTCATCTTTTTAAAAAAAAAAAAAAAAAAGAAAGAAAGACTCAATTAATCTGTGACAGCAGGAGTGGGCACACTAGGGACCATAGCCCACATCTGGCCGGATGTTTATTTCTGGACAATCCACAAGCAAAGAATATTTTTTATGTTCTTAATGGTTTTTAGAAATTGAAAGAATAGCATTTTGTGACATGTGAAAATTATATGAAATTCAAATTTTAGTGTCCTTTAGTACAGTTTTATCAGAACACAGTCATGTCTATTCATTGAAGTAATGTCTATAGCTGCTTTCTCAATACAACAGCAAAGGTGAATAGTTACAAATTGTATGACCTGCCAAAGTTAAAATATTTACAATCTAGCCCTTTACTGAAGAAGCTTATGCACCCCTGCATTACAGCAACAAATGTTGTACTGTACTTCCCTCTCATTCCCAATTCTTGTGAAATGGTTACACAGGTATTTAATAGAAACCAGTGATTTTAATATTTTTGAGGACTAAAACCAAAGCTTTATCCCTAAATTGCAATTTTTGTCCAGATTTTTTCTTACTTTCTCTTTTTCCTTAATATTGTACTTAATGTTTATGTATTCCTCTCCTCAGAAATTAGAGCTTACAAGTGATCTTTACATCTGTCAGATACAAAAAGCTTTCCACAGCACACCAACAGAAGATATGTATTGAGACAGCAAAGAACAGCTCCCCTGTGGAATGTGACCACCTTGTCTGTAATGGAGGATTTGTGTGTGTGTGTGTGTGTGTGTGTGTGTGTCTGTCTGTGTGTGTGTGTGGTTATTTTGTCTCCAGTTTCTTATACCCCATGCTTAGATAGTTAAAACTAAACATTTGATGTGAATTTAAAAGCTTAGGGTTCTTTGAGAAGGAAGTCTGGGCTAATAATAGAAATAGTCAAGAAACAGTTTTTTGTTATACTGAAGGAGACTTCTTGAGTTATTAAAACACATTGTAACGACAACTTCACCTTCAACCCCATTAAAGTTTACTAACAATGCAGTGAAAATGTTTATCTTCATTAGAAGTTAAATAAATGCAACTTAAAAGAGTGATGAGATACCATTTTTCCTATATTAGATTACAAAGAATAAAAGATTACACTTTCTAATATTGACCATTATATAGTGACATAATGAATGTTAATATTTTGTGAGACAGTTTATTTTTTGACACTCAAAGAACTTCCAAAGAGACGTGAAATGCCATCTAAAGAATTCACTTGAATATTGTAGGTTTTGATGCTGTATAGGAAATACCAAATAATGAACAGTAGGGGATAATTTACATTCTAAGTTAAACCCCGTCATGAATATAGAGTTGTTTTACTAAACACAAATCTAACATGCTACTCCTCTGCTTCAAATCTTTTGAAGGTTCCCGATAACCTGCTGAATGAGATCCAAGCTCTCTATAAAGGCGTTTAAAGTCTCTGTCATCTCTGCCTGGACTTCTCCCCTTTTATCTCCTGCCATTCTACCTGCACAATAAATCCTCTCCCCCCTCGCTCACTTTAACTCATCCCTCCAGCAATTGTCCCACAATCCCTTCTGCATCATTTTTTTCTTCTGGATCATTTGCAAATACTATACTTTCTCTCATCTTAAAAAAAAAATTCTCTCTGGATCTCAGATACCCTCCAACTGCCATTCCATTTTTCTCTTTTTCTTTAAAACAAACTTTTGAAAGAGTTGCCTATACTGTTTGATGATTTGTCCTCAATTTCTCTTCTTTCATTACCTCTTGATCCCATTCTTTCTTTTTTTACTTTTATTATTATGAAAAAATTTAAATAGAAGGAGAATTGTAAAGTGAACACTCCTACATCTATCATCCAGCTTCCACTAGACTGCTTCAAAGCCAATCACAGATATGCAAACACATTCTAAACAATCTTTCAGACTCACCACTCAACCAAACCACTCATCAAAGTTAACGATGGCTTCATGTCATTTACTTTGTGGAGTAAAGTACACATATATAGTGTTCCACAAAGCAATAGTTTGGATTGAAAAACGTGTATTTATTAAAAATGAAAAACATGGAAATTCTACCACTTAATCACTTTTGATAAAAGTATCAAATTGAATATTATCCAAGATTGTTATGCAAATTAACATGTATTAAGAAACAAGATTATACTTTTTATTTAATGAGTTAAAAATTTTATGTTTGTTATAGGTTTAAGAAATCTTTTTTTTTTTTTTTTTTTGGCAGCTGGCTGGTACAGGGATCTAACACCCTTGACTTTGGTGTTATCAGTACCACACTCTCCCAAGTAAGCTAACTGGTCATTTTTTAAAGCTCTATAATATTTCATCATTTTTATCTTTTATGATCTTTCAAATAATCTTCTGTATTTGTACATTTGTGCGTTTCCAATTTTAATTCTTGTAAACATTATGTAAAAATCATCCTTATAAAGATCTTTGTGCACATGTTATATTTCTTCAGGAAAAAGTCCTAAAAGTGAATTTTGAGTATTGCACATTTTTAAAGCTACAAAGCAGTGTTTTTCTCCCAAAACGATAAGCATTTAACCTACAGGATACTAACTATCTGGCAAAAAAAGTTTTCTTGCTGGTAACAGGTGGTCATGGGGAGAACAGAAAGAAAGAGTGTAATATGATGTTGATGCGGGAGGGGGGTGAGGGAAGGGGGGATGAGGAATTGGTTAAGGGACATGAAAATCAACTACATTGTATATTGATAAATTAAGATAAAATAAAAAAAAAAAAGAAAAAGAAAGAGTGTAAAAGCACAGAGCTTCTTTATAAGCCATTTACCAAGAAGACTCTGTGGTGGATGGGTGATAAACGTCAGTTCGAAGTTTTCCTTAAGTTCACACAAGCCCTATAAAGTAGGATAAGCTTCATTTATAAGCAGCTTCATATCTTTCATCTGTAACTGTGGTCATAAAACCTGGCTGGCTCTTTGCTGAATATGTATACTTGACTTTGATGGAAATGGATCATCAGGAACTAAAACTGAGAATTCTTTTAGAATGAGCTAGTTTGGAAGGCAAATCTTCAGTTCCATTTTTCATTTTTAAAATTTATCTCATTAGCTATAATTCATTTTATTTGTAGGGTCTTAAATATATAGCCTAGCTCAAAGGATGACTAAAGAAAATTTGAGAAAATATCAACAGTGCCTTCAAGAAAAAAACCTTAGACTCTAATATGGCAAAGATAAAGTAGAAAGGAAGACCAAAGGACAGGTCCCCAAAAATCACTCCCCGAGCAGCCTGTGGAAGGTAACCAGTTCCCCGTGGATGCCATCTAGGGAACTTTTCTTTGATGAAGGAAAAGCTAATTTTACTCACATACAGGAAGCTAGATCTCCGTCAAAAGATCCAACATGACCAAATTTCTCACGTAAAAAATACTTAAAGACATACAGTTACATTTCTGAGGAAATAAACAGTCATCTTGGAGCCTGTTCACTCCTCTAGGAACTTTTCTTTGATGAAGGAAAAGCTAATTTTACTCACATACAGGAAGCTAGATCTCCGTCAAAATATCCAACATGACCAAATTTCTCACGTAAAAAATACTTAAAGAAAGACATACAGTTACATTTCTGAGGAAATAAACAGTCATCTTGGAGCCTGTTCACTCCTCTAACTTATATTCTCAAATGACCCTCAGTTCCGAAATCATGGAAAAGGGCCTTAACATTGCCTATATAGACATATATACATGATTCTCTACAAGAATGTTTTCAAAATGTAGAGAAGAGCCTCATAACTGAGAAATTTCCCAGAATTTACACAGTAATTTCCATCAGCTCTCAGAGAAAGCTTTTAAATTGCAGAATGCCAAATCAGGCCTTGGTATTGATTAGCATAGTTTGAATGATAATAGAAACTTAAAACAAATCAGTCAACAGTGACTCTGTTGACTGTAATTTCTGTCTGTCACTGCAATTTTCAATGCCTAAGTAACAGTTAAAAAATGGGACAGTTGATTTATTTTCTATAAAATTTTATCAGAAGAAAGGTCAAAATTGGTGGATCAGACTTCTATGTCTGTTCCCTAAATTGCTTCAATTTTGAATTAATTCTTTTAATTCAGGATAGAATGAAAGTTTCAATTCCTTGGGTTAGGTGGATTCTCGGTTCAGTCAGGGATTTAGATAAGAAATCCAGTGATGTCTTGAGTGTTTAATATAGCTGAGGAGCTGGTCTGATAGCATAGAAAATGCTTTTTGTGGGGAGTGGTGAGGTGTTTCCTAAATTAGATATTATCAGGACCCAGTCAATCATAAGGTTTTCCTAGTCCACATATAAACTTCATGGTTGGGTGAGAAGATGAATGGTTGTGGAGGAAAATAGTAGTCAAAGTTTAATTGTTATTACATTACTGATACTTTCTGATGGGTCTAATGAGACCTAAGCCCAACTTTTCATAGAACTGTAGGGCTGGAAGATACCTATGTAGTTTAGTTTTTTACCCACTGGAGGAACTTTTTTTTACAATATCCTAGAGAGAGAGCTGGTCATCCTTAATTCTTCCAATGAAAAATTTATTTATGTATTTATTTACTTATTATTATTTTTTAGTCATAAGAAGGCTATTTGAACAGATTACATTTTTAAAATGTATTTTTAATTTCAAAAACTTTAAGTTTTTAATAAAATTATTTTCTAAGATGATAAATTAATTATATCTTTCTGAAATACCTAGCCATTTTTTCTAGTTCTGAACTTTGTGGCATTCCATAATAAATCTAGTTCTTCTTTTATAATAATATTTTAAGAAAAATATCTTTTAGTATTTGGAGAAAAATTTTATTCCTCTTCCCGAGCTTTCTCTTTTTGTGTGTATGCATCTCTGACTTCCTCAAGAAGTCTTTATGTGACATGATCTGTATATTGTATCCTTTACCATTCTGAAAGGCCCTAGTTTATTTCTGTACCTTTCATATGTAATGTCAAAACCAGAAAACACAGCTTTTATGTTAGATGTGAACTCTGTCAGGAACACAGTGAGTATTTGTTGCTGTAATAAATGTGTGTCAGTATATGCTGTAAATGTTTTTATTAGCAGTTCATCATTTTTAAATTCACTTTTTATTGAAACACATTGTACATATTTATTTGGTGCAGTTATATTTCAATACATGTATACAATGTGTGATGATCTAATCAAGGTAATATTCATCATCACAAAACTTAATCATTCCTTTGTGATGTGAGCATTTGATCTCCTTTCTTCTAGTTGTTTGATAACATGCAGTAAATCATTGTTAATTGTGGATTCCCAGGTCGACTATACACCAATAAAACTTATTTTTTCTATGTAGCCGTAACTTGGTGTTCATTAACCAGCCTCTCACTCTCTTTCCTCTCCATCCCCTTTCCTGCCTCTAGTAACCACAGTTCTCTTTTCTTTTAAACAGTTCAACTCATTATCTATTTGTTTATTCTATTTTTGTTTTTGTGAGATTTTCAAGCTCCCACATATGAGTGATGACTTGGTGTTTCTCTTTCTGTGCCTGGCTTATTTCACTTAACATAATTTTCTCCAATTTCATCCATGCTGCTGCAAATGGCAGAATTTTGTTCTTTTTTAAGGCTTAGTAGTATTCCATTGTGTGTATATACCACATTTTCTTTATCCAGTCATCCACTGATGGACATTTAGGTTGGTTCCATATCTTGGCTATTGTGAATAGAGCTGTGATAAACATGGGAGTGCAGGTATCCCTTTGACATGAAGACTTCCACTCCTTTATATACCTTCCACTCCAGTATATACCCAGTAGTGAGAGTGCCGGGTCATAGGGTAGTTCTATATGTACTGCTTGAGAAACCTTGATAATGTTTTCCATAATGGCTGTACTAATTTACACTCAGTAGTTGATCTTTTAATAGAGCCAAATACTGGTTATTATCTCACTAATTTTAATGACAGGTAAATGTCTCTGTTTTCCCTGTCTGGCAAGAGGCAAAGATGTAGCTGATTTAAAAAATTAACTTTTTTTTCTGATGAAATAAATAACTTAGAGCATGAACTTTTCTGTAATCTCTCTTCTCCTCACATACCAAAGTAAACAATTGGTAAACATAATATTTATAGATTCTTCCCCCATGTATTTATGTTCAGTAGCACATACAGGAACAGGACTTATTAAGAGCTTGGTCTTTGAAGTCTGTTTGTCTTAAATTCTGACTCTGCCACTCACTAGTTGATACTTGGTTTTCTTATTTCTAAAGTGATGATAATGATATACCTGCCTAATCAGGATGTTGTGAATGTTAAATAATACATAAAAATGCTTCATATACATGGCATAATATTAAGTCTTCATTTAAAGTTAGCCATTTTTATGTCTCTATCTTACATCATATGTCAATTTTAGAGACATGGAAATCATATAGAATTTTATTTTTATTTAATAATATATACCTTGAAGCTTTTTTCATATTTTTTATATTATATTAATATAATTAACAATTTCTATCACATTCTTTTAACAGTTGCACAATATTGTAGGTAGTCCTGTAGTATTGTATAAATGTACTTTAGTTTATTTAAACAATGCTCATATGATGCACATTAGGTGTAGTCTCAGTGGTGTGCTGAAGGTTGCTTGTATCCATTCATAAGAGCTGATTGTCACATGTCTTTCTAACTCTGTGTTCAGCTGCGGTCATCTTGGTAGCTCAAAATCAGCCAGTAGGAATATTAATACAGTGGAAATTGACAAATGCTAGGTCAGGACTCCCCTTCTCCACACTGAAAAGTTCAGGACATGCTACTCCAAACTGTGGCACTTTAGCATATTTAATATCTTAGGCTGAAGGAATTTGAGAAACAGCATGTGCAGGAAGAACTTTGTGAGCTTCCCCTAAAGCAGGTTATAAACCCTCATTTGACGGTGCCCTCCCTATACCTGGAGAAAAGGAGTATCCGTATCTCCAAAGACATAGGGACACCGAGGGGAATCTGAATAAGCAAAACTTTCTCCCAGTTTACTGTACACGGCTCATGCTTTTTCGTCCTATCACATTTCTCCATGACTCTCCACTCTCCACTAAACCTAGCATAAAATCTCTCAGTTTTAACTGCTTCATTGAGTCTTCATTTCCTAATGAAGGCTCCCATGACATGTGAAACTGGTACCAAATAAATTTGTATGCTTTTCTCTTGTTAATCTGTCTTTTGTTACAGGGGTCTCAGTCAATGGAACTAAGCTGGGTAGAAGGAAAAGATAAGTTTTTTTTCCTACAGTCCTTACCTTCATATACACCATTTACCAGTACACAGTTAATGAAAAAAATTATTCACGATACCTGTTAAAGACAGTAAGAAAGACTTTATTAATGGGGGGGACTATCATGATAGGTGTAGGGGCCACTTCAATGAGGTCTTGTGTGGGATATAACAAGGAAATTACAACAGAGGAAAGTGGGAATTTATAACCAGGAGCTGTATGGGGATTCTGGCTAAGCCAGTTTAACAGGATTCTTGCTGAAGGCAGGCCAGGGTGATTGTATTAGTCCATTCCTGTTGCTTATAACCAAATACCTGGAACTGGGTAATTTATAAGAAAATGAAATTTATTGCTTACAGTTTCACAGGCTGGGAAGTCCAAAGTCCAGGGAACACATCTGGTGAGTGTCTTGTTTGGTGGTGGCTTTATAGCAATGCAGTGGTTTTACATGGCAGAAAATGGCATGGCAGAGAGAGAAAGATAGCTCCTCATGTGCTGTCCTTCTAAAGCCCTCAGAACCATGCCCAGTACCACCATTAAACAATCAACAGAATCACCTCTCCAAGGCCCCACCTTTCAATGACCATAATAGGATTTCCCATCCTCAGCAGTTACAATGGGGATTAAGTTTTGGGGAGACATTCAACCCAAGTCAATGATTGAACACTACCTGAGGGATGGTGGAGGCTTAGGAATCTGATTAGATATTGAGGGTTGTCCAGAGCCATTAAAGCCCGGCTGCCTGCCTGTCCGGAGCCAAAAGAGCCCGCCCAGCTATTGCCTCGAGGCCTCAGAGCCTTGTTTGCTGTTATCTTCCGTCCCTCCCCATCCTGTGCACTATGGGTGTAGGTAACTTTGCAACTTGCCATAGATAACGGGAATTTTCCATTTACCGGAACAACCCGTCCTGCGGTTTTCTCAGTAAACCATCTGCATACTTAATTATCTGCTGATTCCCTCCTGCTGTCTATATAAACTGTGACCTTCTGACTAATAACGAGACTTGATCAGAATACTGTCTGGTCTCCATTTCTCGCGTCTCTTGTCCCATCCAATTCCCACTCCCCCCTCCAGGGTCTGCATTGAATATCCTGCGGGTCGGGACAGAGGGTGATCAGATATTGAGTGTGGAGTTCTGGTTAAACTGACTTACAGGATTCCTACAAAAATTGGACAATGAAGGAACCAGCACTGCAGGACAGTTTTCTGGATGGCCTGGACCAAACCAGTTTTTACCCCCTTTCTTGTTTGTAGTTCTCAAGAACAACTTTAGAATGTGCTGGAAATGAAGCATCCCGAGATAAGCACAGCCTGGACTGTGTTCCAGCCCTCCAGAACAGGATGTCCTTCAATGCTTTAGCCCAGTGAGTTAAGTGACCCTGGCATGTAAAACCCAGGGTAGGCTGCTTTTCAGGGTCCTACAGCTGCAGTGTAGGTAGGGCATGCACAAGGACTCCAGCCAATCTGAGGAGCTTTCCAGAGCCTTGGGAGATTGGCTTGCAGTGAATATTAGGCATCTGTTGTCCCTTGCTGCCTATCTGTAAGTAATACATCTGCTCTCTGCTTCATGTAACTTGTTGTGTGCATGGGTTTTCTGTCTCACTGGATTCAGACAAGTTGGTAACCAGTGTACAGTGAACCTGTTTCACAAACACGGAAACACAAAAATCAGGGCCTTATTGAAAGAGAGCTCAGAAGAGCTTGAGTGGAGTTTTGAAGGAGAGACTTCGTCAACACCACTGCGTGGTTTCCAATTTTTTGTTTTAGCATATAATTAACATTCTGGAATGTACATGTTTTGCACATTGGTGAGGGTATTTTCAAAGCAATATCCTTAAAAAACAAAAAAATCTAAAAACGAAACAATGAAAATCCTACATAAAACTTTTAAATTTGCTTTTTTCCCCCCAGTACTTCCTTCCTTCCCCTAACTAGGCAATGAATCAGAAAGTGAGAGAAAATGGTTTGATCTCTGTATAGGGTGTCCTTTTCCTCCCCTGTTGAATTACACAAATGCTGGCCCTTTTTTCAAGGAATTATGGTGAGTCAGCATTAATATTGTCACTGCTTTTAATTAATGTAGGAGCATATGTGCACCGAAAAGCTTGACTGAAATCTTTTGGTTTTAAAAGTTCACTGGATAAAAAAGAAATGTTTTTTTCAGACACAACCCTCTCCTCTGTTTTTTCCTGCTTGAAGTGGGTGGATCACAGAGAAGCTGAAAGGAGATGTAAATTTGAACCTTAACTAAATTCCATTCCTATTCTCATTACAATTAGAAAGTTTCTGTCACATCACAAAAACAAACTTCTTTGTACTTATCTGAACAAGAAGGTGGCTTGTAAAACGCAGATTAGTTCTTAAAGGTACATGGAGATACACAAAAGGAAACTTCAGGAGGGCCAATAAAAGATGAACATAGAAGAAAATGAGCTAATCTCCTGTGTTCATTGCTGTTACCCCTCCTGTCTTTTCACCCCCATCCAGAAAAGGGTTGTAAAAGCGGTATAGAGCTGGATGAGAAACAATGGCTAGTTGATCCTGGAGGTTTTGTGCTATTCATACCTTGCCATACTGATTTTGAAAAACTCAAATAATTTATTTGACAGTTTTAGATAGGGTTGTCACTTAGGGATACAAAGAAGGAAAAAGAAGAAAAGCTAGAATCTAGGCTCTGGAGTAAACCCGGCTGAGTAACCTGAAAGAGAAGCGGATCAGGACAGGACAGAACAGAATACATTTAAACCTCATTTGTATACCAGAGCGGCATAGTAGAGTTGATTTCATTACAACAAAAAGCGCACAGCACCAATTTTAATAAGAACGCAGATATTTAGTTTATATCAAAATTCCGAATAAAAGTTACAAATTTCAGAGAACAAAAGTGTGAAAGTGGCCAGTTCTTCTAAGTAAATATTAGAACAGCTAAAGGGAAGAAGAAAAAAAGAGTAACTTTGCCAGAGATTTAAATATTATATATATATATA
>NW_007730905.1:176335-184693 GCF_000696425.1 Galeopterus variegatus | reverse complement strand
AGATATATATAATATATATATATATATATATATATATATATATAAATATATATATATATTTTTTGTCACTGGCTAGTAAGGGGATCCTAACCCTTGACCTTGGGTGTTGTTAACACCACGCTCTAACCAACTGAAATAACCAGCCAGCCCCTACTGGCTATTTTTTAACTTTATGGAATGTTAAGTATTACTGCAAGGATCTCCAGATGTATAAATGAGAAGTTAAAACCTCCCTATTTTCTTCTATTTTTATAATGAAACTATATAATTTTTTTTTTTTAATAAAGCAAAAACAGATTTTGCTAAACATTCATAGTTTCTGCTTCTACTTGTTCAGAGAGCAAAAGAGTTAAAGTCAGAGTGTGTTTACTCTGGGCTGAAACAAATGTGGATAAAAGGAAATTGTTAGAAAGGGTAAAGAAATTGGAAAATTTATAAACATTTAATTGTATTCTACTCCAGGCAATTCTAATTAGGACTTGACTGTACGTTGATTTTGGGGGGAAAAAGAGGTAGACCTAATGTGCTTGGACATAACCTGAGCACTTTTAGTTTGCACCTATAACTTTTCAGAATTTTCTTTTGGTTTCAGTTCATGAAGTCTCATCCCTGTGATCTTTTAGCAAGCTGAGTGACTTGATAAAAGCTGAGTGACTTCCAACAAAACTGTCATGGGTGACGTTTAATTAAAAAGGAGGGGATATACAAAGAATATTTATAGGGCTACAGTTTTCTGACCAAGGTTATATATTATTGATATTTATTTCTTGTGTGAAGTGTGAAAGGGTGCTTTGGTCTATCAATCCAACCATTGGCCATAGCTTAATTAGGTAAGGGCATACTAGTGACTTTCCAGGAAGATTTTGAAATTAGGGCAATTCTTACCAAATCAAAACCTCCCTCCCCTCCACTTGTGAAAGCAAAGAGTGATACTAAAAATAATTGTGGGAAGTCAAATGAAATCAACTGATTTCATTCATTATCACTAAATGCTTCATTATTAGCTTGTGACAGTGATAATTCCTGAATGATTCTCAATGGTCCATAGATTGGTTACCTCATGTAATTAGCATGTAGTTCTTTTAAGGGGAGACTGCTTCATCAGTCTTCTGACTGAAGTGTATTGCTGGTAAATTTTTTCTTTTTCTTCTAAACCCTTTTGTCATAGTTTTCTTCAACTTTGAGGCTTACTTATTTTTAATGTGAATAGCAGTATCTATGATGACAAGAATATTTCAGAGAAAGCATGAAAACAACCAGAAGTAAACAGAGCTGTGACCATCTCCTGTGGAATGATTGTAGCTTCAATAAAATCGCATTCCTATAGTTTAGGCTGGAAAATTTGCAAGCTAGTTAAAAAGGCACATTGCTCCTTTCTCTTCCTGTTATGTAATCTACAATGCAGCTGTCCAAAAAGGCACTGAGCCCCTCCGTCCTGTGAATAGTACTGCCTTGTTCCAAATAAGACGCAGCTTCATGTCCACTGTTCTGCCTGGTTTTCTTGCTGACTAAACAGGACTGAATGTGGTTGAGGTTCGTATTGGTGCTTAAGGCTGTTGCATGCATGGTTTATTCCCAAAGTGTTTTTCAGCTGCTCTCGTAGCTCTCGTATTTTTCAGTGTTAGGTTTAATATCATTGAAGTTTTTGAGGGGACAGTTTAAGATTTCACATACATTCATCAGTGAACGATCTTCTGGAGTTAATTTTAACTCTACTTCTGTTCTTCCTGGAAATCACTATTTCCTCTTTTGAAAATATTCAACCTAATTTAAATTTAAATTGGGAAATTTTGCCATACCTCTTTAGTTACTATTCCAGATTCAGCACATCACTAATATAACCCCTCCTCCCAAACCTAAGAGGTTTACTCGACCATTGAAGAAATACCAGAAACAATCCCGAAAGATCATTTAGTCCAATATTTAATGAAGCTTTGCTGGCATATACAAATAATGGGAAGTGGCAGGTTTTTAAATTGAAGAACTACTTGTTTTTCTGAATATGCTTTGAATTCATGTCAGAATGGTTGCTATGTAGGTGTCAAGTATTGAACCAAGTCCTCTATGAGCTTAAAGGACGATACAGAAAGATGATATATGCAGTGATTACCTGATATTGAAGAATCTACCGCGAGACAGAATAAAGTGACTAGAAGATGATTAGCTGTGTTAGGATGCTCTGGAAGTCAGGAATTATGGCTTATTTGTTTGTATATTACCTGTAGACAAAACTCTTCCTGGGTGATGTTAGTATGTGCAATTTACTTTTTATTAAATAAGTGAAAATCAAATTTTTTTAAAGCAACAAACCAAAAGACATTTTGGCAATTGATATCCAGATTAAGTTATATGTCTGTACATATCATCTATTACCAAATTCTTCATATATTTTTATTTTAAAAAAAACACAACTACTGTGCAGCCAAATAAAACATAGAACATGTTTTAATTTTTTCTTCTACTTAGATGCATCTTACATAAGTAATCTGAAATCTTTTCCCTTCATTGAGCCATGACACAATTGCACATCACATATGAAATATTTTCCTGCCTCTCAATTTAAGGCCTTGAAAAAATTAAATAGTAAAGTGACAGTGTGGTTTAGTGTATAGTAGCCTGATATGGTAGGTAAAATAGATAATCTTGGTTTTCTTAGAAATTATTAACTTGTTGAAATTAGAAAAATTTTTAACTGCTCTGTACCTCAAAGGCATCACAAAAAAATGTCTTTGAAATTACGTTGTTATCACCATGCACGATGTTAATAACCACGTTTACATATTGGTCTTTATGCTATTGAAAACTCATTTAATTTTCAATTTCATGCTAGCTCACTGGATGATTTAAAAAAGACAAGTAATTACAAGCTAAACTGTAAGGACTGAGTGCATGTGTGGTTTCATTTGTTATAACTGAATGCTGTTATTTTCATTAACTATGTAACATTTTTATTCCAGGAGTTGTTAATTTTAGTTATCGGGTAATTGTTTATCAAAGTTGACTTTGAAACCTTTGATTTTTGTTCTGCACAAATCTACTTTAAAATGAACATTTTGCAGATTAAAAAAGATCACAGTAGTTTATTCGATAAATCATCAAAATGTGGAAATTTAAAAACATTAAAAACATTGAAATAAAAAATAAATCTAGAACTTTAGTTTTAAGATATTAATATAATCTACTAACATTTATTGTGTATCTGTCAACACTGACAGAAACATAAACCTTACATTCTACACTGAAGTTAAAATACAGTGTGTTCCTGGGTCCTGATTAACCCGGTTTCCAATGTTTCATTCAGATTACACTGACGATTATGCTTTCAAAGAATAAATTATCACAGTTCTTCCATACAAGTCAAACAAATAAATTTGAATATTTTGCCACCATGTTTATTTTTTGATATATTCCTGTAAGATATGATTCCAAAGCAGTACTCAGAAGCACTCAATAAATTTATAAGTCAATTTACTTCTGGTCTTTATAGACAGGTTAAACAGTCTTCATTTACAAGGGAAAAACGTAGATTCTATTGACCTACATTCCCAGACCTTTGCCACTCATTTAAGAGACACTAAAACAATGACATGGGGTTTATCTGGCTACTCTCCCCTGCCACCATCATCAAGTAACAAAGACAGGTAAACACTGATAAGACATCAGAGGGCCTTTTACAAAGACTTAGCTCTTGGAAAATCTTTTCAATACCTTTCTTCAGATCCCGTAGAAGAGAAAGAAAACTTCCTTCTCCCTCTCATCTTTCTCCACCTTTATATCCTTGAGCACACCTGATTTTCAAAATTCAGGTTAGGGGTGGACTTGATTTCTTTAGATGCACTTCCAATTCAAGAGATCAAATAGTGTGAGGTCCATTTCCTAGTTGGGGCCCCCCTAACTGTGGTTCAGGGTAAGGACAGACAGATTTCACAAGGCTAGGCTCAGACAAGCCTTCACACATGGGCTGGTTATCCACATCTCTTTATTCCAACACACAGGTGGCAGATTTTCCCCCATCTGAGTCTTTGTTTGCATTCATGCTTCTGCTCCATCATATGCTCTAAGAGGTTCAGGCGTATTACAAGTTAAAAACAATCTGCATGTGAACATTACTTTTACTCTTATCCAAAAGGAGGTCTCATCTCATGCCTTCAAAAACAGAACCAAAAAAGCTATTTTGAATACAATTGTGTTTCATACTGACTTTGTGGAAAGTAGTGGGACAGAAGTAAGGGTCTCATTAAGACAAACTTATCATCAGGAAATTCAAGTAGAATTCACTAGGGATTTATTCGAAACATTGGCATCTGTGGAAAAGTGCCTTGAAAGATAAGTCAGCCAGACAGAGGGAGGAAAGAGCATTTCAGGCACAAGGAAGTGTAGCAGAGTCAACACATCCTAGAGTTCCAGGAACTCAAAGATGATCTATGGGGCCAAGCCTGGGAGGGAGGGCCAGTGCAGTCTGAGATGCGGATAGGGACCTCGTAGCACCAGATTTTGCAGGGTTTTGCTGGCAGAGTAAAGGAGTTCTAACTTTATCATAAACACAATGGGATGACACTGTAAAGTTTTAAGTAGAGTCTCTTGTGGGATGGAGGATGTTGGGGGTAGATGAGATAATTGAAAGTCTGGTAGTATGAGCGGATTTTTGAAAAGATCGCTCTGTTTACACAGTGGAGAACAAATGGAAGAAAGCCAGTATAGTTGGGAGGTTCCCTCAGTTGTCTTGATGAGACATGATTGTAGCTGGGACTCAGGTGGTGCTGGCAGAGGGAAGGAAAGTGAATGCATTAAGTCTCTGAGGTTTTTGTAGTTTCAAAAGTATGTGAAATAACAAAGGAAAGTAATTTGATGAGTAATGGACAAAATACTAAAGAAAATATGTGAATAATTATGACTTCTTTTGGTATAAGGAATGAAGCCAGGTTTTTAATATGAAGTTTCTGTAATATACAAGGGGCAAACGTTATAATTCATTTTAGGAAAACTGGAAGAAAAGAAATATCCAGCTAAAATCATTTTATATCCAACAACATATTGTACTGACAAAGTGAATAATTATGACTTCTTTTGGTATAAGGAATGAAGCCAGGTTTTTAATATGAAGTTTCTATAATATACAAGGGGCAAATGTTATAATTCATTTTAGGAAAACTGGGAGAAAAGAAATATCCAGCTAAAACCATTTTATATCCAACAACATATTGTACTGACAAGTTAAGATTGATGGAGGCTTTCTTTTTACACAGTTAATTCTAAGTTCCTTATGTGATTAGGCCAGAAAAGATATGTTTTGGTATTTATAGCAATAGATTTAATTGGATACTTAATCAAAAATATAGATTTTTTTCTGAATTCTTTTCTTAAATAATAATACTATGATGTAATTGGCAACATCACTCCTATGTGAACCGTAGCATTAATTAGAACTCAAAGTTGAGTAGCCCATATAACTCGATCTGCAGTACACTGAAATGTGTTCTCCACATGATCTAAGTTGTTTAGAGTTATATTATTTAAACCCCAGTAAGAAGAGCAGCGACGACAAAGTATTTATGCTTTTGTGTCTTTTTCTTAAGTGACAAGAAAATTTTTTCTTGATAAAAAGCATTTTCTGTGCCTGGCAAATCTTAGTTTTCTTTTTTTTTTTTTATTCTAAGTTCCTTATGTGATTAGGCCAGAAAAGATATGTTTTGGTATTTATAGCAATAGATATAATTGGATACTTAATCAAAAATATAGATTTTTTTCTGAATTCTTTTCTTATATAATAATACTATGACATATTTGGCAACATCACTCCTATGTGAACCGTAGCATTAATTAGAACTCAAAGTTGAGTAGCCCATATAACTCGATCTGCAGTACACTGAAATGTGTTCTCCACATGATCTAAGTTGTTTAGAGTTATATTATTTAAACTCCAGTAAGAAGAGCAGCGATGACAAAGTATTTATGCTTTTGTGTCTTTTTCTTAAGTGACAAGAAAATTTTTTCTTGATAAAAAGCATTTTCTGTGCCTGGCAAATCTTAGTTTTCAGTCCTCATTCAGTTTAGGCATTGTGCCTCTAAGAGCCTTGAATTTCCTACATGGAACTGATTCTAGGACTTAAACCAGCAAGGGGGCAAGGAGGCATGTTTTTATGTTTTTCCAGAAAACTCCAAGTTCATCCAGTCTTTTTCAGATTTTTATTTAAAATGTATCTGTTGAATATGTAATTTTTGTTGTTGTTATTTTGGAATGACATAATTTCATTTGCTCTTCTCCCCGTTTTTTGTAGAAAATCACACCCATGCTTCCAGTGTGAGGACCTGTGAGACAAATAAAGGGGGCAGTGTTGATTCCCTTGTTTGAAAGATGTTGGTTGGTCCTTTATGGTTGCCACCTTAGGGGCCTCTACATCCAGAGCTCCCCTGCTTTGCCTGTGACCTCAAAAAGTAATTTGAATCTCCTGAGCAATATTTTAGAAGAGTTATTCCTTCAAAGAGCCTGGATAATATTATGAGATACTCATTTAATTTCCTAGTTCCACCCCCACCCCTCCCTCAAAAAAAACCCCCCAAAACAAAAAAACAAAAAAAAACTTGCAACTGTGTAAGATTCTAAAATCATTCATGGAACATTTCCAGTGAACTGGTGAGGGGCCACAGAACTCCCAAGATTAAACCTCCAAGGTTAGAATTTTCATTACCTCTTTTGTAAACATAAATCATCTGTGGTCTGAGATATATGGACTAAAATCCACATCTATAAAATATCTTATTTATGACTTTCTGAGCTTGTTTCTGCCTCTTATTTGGAAAATGCCTTTTTCCTCACTGAACGGTATAGGGGCCAAGGGAAGACATCCCTTTCAATCCCCTGAAAGTTCTCTGAAAAAAATCACCAAACACACAGAGACTAATATGAGGAAAAGACATAACAAATTTTATTATATTATAGTTTTGTGTGATACAGGAGCCTTCAGGATGAAGACCCCAAAATATAAGGAAAATTGTCCCTTAGGTTCTATGAAGCAGGCACAGCTGTGTAGAAATGTGATTGGATGAGAAAAGTATGATCTACTGCTAATAGACTGAGTAGGGAAACCCAGCAAGGCCTGTTCAGATTTTTCTTGGCCTCTGTGTACAGTATTCATTCCCCCATGGAATGGGGCAGGAATCTTTCTGGAATGGGGATCTTATGACCTACAAACCAGGCAAGATGGGTCAGAGACTTTCTCTATGGCCAGCTCCAAGAAAAAAGGCAGAGAGGAAGATTACAGTATATCTATGAACTGCCTTGGGAAAGACAGATTTTAGTTTTTTTTTTTTGGCAGCTGGCCAGTATAGGGATCCAAACCCATGACCTTAGTGTTATAAGGCCATACTCTAACCAACTGAGCTAACCAGACAGCTGATCCTAGTTTCTATGGGAAACTATTTCTCCTCTCAGGGAAGAATGAGGCTGAGAGACAGGAGGGCTGGAGAAGGTCAGAGGAAAACTTTGCTTTTGAGGCTGCTTCTGAGGCTTTTATTTTGGGGTATCACTTTCTGGGCCCTGACAATGGTAATTTGAATTAGATGTGGGTAGAGAAGTTCTTTTTATTTCAACCTGATTGACTTGACTACTTTACCAATAAATGTCAGTTTTCAAATATTTTTAATTTCTGAATTTATTTTTAAAGTCTTGTATAATCTGACCCTTAACTCGCTTTTTCTTTTTGAAGTCTTGTGTGAACAGTCATGTACTCCTACAAGTGATTTCTTGTGTTGACGTTTTAAGAAAGGAGAGAAGCATAAAGTAGTGCTTCGTGTACTGGGCAGCATGGTAGTCTCCTGGACTTTTCAAAAATACAAATTCCCAGACTCCACCACTTTAGACCCTACTAAATCAAACTACTGTGGAGCAATAGAATTGGTATTTTTAAAAGGCTTCCCAAGTGATTCTGGTGTAACCATCCACTCAGGAGTCACTTTTGAGAACTCTGTAAGCATTTTATTAGACAGAATTAATTTACTTAGAAAACCTCTGTCTTTGGATGTGAAATCATTTTAGGATGCCATTAGGAAGGATCCTATGACACGGAAAATGTAGTTTTTCATTTTGGTGGCTGCCACAGTGTTAATTAAAAAAAAATTTTTTTAAAACTACTGTCAGTAATTAAATCTATTTCTGGTACTCAGTTCTTAGGTATTCAGTTATGACAGGATTGGGCACATTTTAAAAACATGCATGAAAGCCTCTCTATAATGATTTTTTACTTTACTTTTGCAAATCCACTTTTAATGTTGACCATATTAAGCTACAGCAATTAACCGTGCTTTGATGGTTTCAGATAGTGACATATTGAAGGCATAACTACATGAAGTTACTAATAT
>NW_007730905.1:175050-175688 GCF_000696425.1 Galeopterus variegatus | reverse complement strand
GTGCTTTGATGGTTTCAGATAGTGACATATTGAAGGCATAACTACATGAAGTTACTAATATCCAAGTACACTGATTATTAGATTTAAAACTTGTAAAGTGGTCTAATTCTTGTTTAAGCTGAGCAACAAAAGCCATATCATAAGCTACAAGTAGATAACGCAAAAAAGTGCTCGTTTTGTCAGCAGAGTCCATAATCTTCCCTGAACGTTAGAGAACACGAAATATATTTCTTAGCATACAGTGTTAGGTTCCTTGAAAAGAAATAGGATTAACTTTGTAACGACAGCCTGGGACCTAGTTCAACCCAACATCATGTGTTAAAGTGTTAATTATTTCTGGCAGAACTTTTGCAGGAAGTTCTTCCTATTCTGCCTTTTCATCCTCTCCCAGGAATTCCCAGATCCACTGTATCACAATATATTGTAAATGTCTGTTTGTCTATTACTTTTAAAAACCCTAAGTTCATGTGAGTGGGACCAGATCTGTCTCTTTCTTAGTTGTGTTGCTATCACTCTGCACGATATCCGGCACATGGTAGGTACACAATAAATAAATGAACAACTAAAATAAATATAATTTGGGCCGGCCCGGTGGCACACTGCTACAGTGCGCCGCTTGGGAGTGCGGTGGCGCTCCC
>NW_007730905.1:164169-174747 GCF_000696425.1 Galeopterus variegatus | reverse complement strand
ATGTGAGTGGGACCAGATCTGTCTCTTTCTTAGTTGTGTTGCTATCACTCTGCACGATATCCGGCACATGGTAGGTACACAATAAATAAATGAACAACTAAAATAAATATAATTTGGGCCGGCCCGGTGGCACACTGCTACAGTGCGCCGCTTGGGAGTGCGGTGGCGCTCCCGCCGAGGGTTCGGATCCTACATACAGGCTGGTTCTCGCTCACTGGCTGAGCGAGGCGCGGGAGCGACGCCGAGGGTTGCGATCCATTGTCGGACACGGAAAAAGACAAAAAGGAAAAAAAAAAAAAAACAAACAAATAAAATAAATACAATTTAATTCCCCTCATATTTTATGTGATAAAAATAAATGTTGAAGGGTGACCTAGAAAGTCCTTTGAGGCAGGTAAGTAATATTTTTCTATAAATTAGCTAATCCTAACAGAACTCATTATATGCAAAGCATTGTTGCAGGAAAAAATTTAAAAGAAAACATATTGTTTTCTGCAAGATACATACAATTTCATTAAGGAAATAAGGCACCCATATATAAAATTAACAATTCAGAATAATATATGAAAGTTTGCATATAAATGTATGAATATTATGCACTGTTTTTTTATAACCATACTTTATTAAATTGATAAAGATTTTACTAAATTTTAAAAGAGTTTATACTTGTTTGTCTATTTCTCAAGTCCATATTTGACTGCCATAAATGTAAGAGGGTAGGCCTAGGAATCTGAGAGGTTTTGAGAATCCACATAAATAAGCTCAGAAGAATGTTTCTTTAGAAAAATAAATTCTTAGTGAAAGATATAAGTTGAAATGACTTCTGTGTGTGGAATTCTAGCAAGTTTATGTGGGTATTCTGATAATAGTAACAGTCTATGGAAAATCATTTTGAATTTGGCAGTGTTTAGTTAAGTCATTACTGAAATACATTTGTTATAAGCTGTGTTTTCTGGATTCCTCAATGGTACAAAGACAATGTTGTGTTCACCAAACCATTTTATTCTGTCTTGAGCACATTGGAAGATGTATGTCCCAGCTCCCTTGAAACTAGGTAGTATATCATATCACCAATTATGGCCAATGAAATATTGGTGGCAATGATGTATGCATTTTCAGATCTGTTGCATAAAAATCTCTCACAATCCCCTTCCTTTCTTCTCATGGATGACATGTGTTGAAGTGGCATCCACAAGAAGGAAGGAGTCTTTGTCTCTGAGTTCACACTTGGACCTAAATAATCCATCCACAAACCAAACTGTTAATCCTATCCAACTGTTACATGAAAAATAATATGTTTTAAAGTGCTGAAGTATTTATTCATATCTTTTTGAATTTTTGTCCAGCAGCACAGCATGGCTTACCCTGACTGATACAGTCTGTGTGCTAAGGGTAAGAAGACGTTGTCCTTCTGTCTCTCAACATTTATCATGTACTTTGAATCACTCTTATGTTGAAATAATATTTTCCCCAACTTCAAAGTCTTCATTAATCCTTGCCAAGTTTGGCTGTATACCTTGTTTTCATGTGCTACTAAGAACTTAGTGAATTACTGAATGTTAAGTGAAAATTGTAGGTCGATAAAAGAAAAGGTAAATTATATGAAAACAGAGTTAGAACTGCCAAAGCTTTGAAGAGAATTGTAAGAGAAAGTAAGTGGCACATTCTAAGGAAATGAAAGGTTATGGTCAATAACTCAAATTGAATTTATTTTACATTAGAAGGTATAAACCTGAAGGGAAAACTACCAACAAATACTTTGGGAAGTTAATCCAATGTTTTTTCTATTTTTCTTTAGTTATTTTTCCAATGTTGGTTAAGGGAGATGTAGTCCGTGCAAATCACAGAACATATTTTACTTTTTTAAATTTTAGAAATGCAATTTAATATAAATTAATTTTTTGAATCATTTATAAATCACATTGTTCAAAGTTCAAAAGATACAAGAAGCTATACATTGAGAAATCTCCTCCCCACACTTGTTCTCCAGATTCTTAGTTCTCCTCATTAGACACTAGTAAAGATACCAATTTCTTTTTCAGTCTTCCAGAGGTTTTATACATTTATAAACAATGATGTACCTATATCTACTCAGCTCTGCCATGTAGCTTAAAAGCAGCCATAATCAATGAATAAATGAAGAAATATGGCTGTGTTACAATAAAACTTTATTTACCAAAACAGGTGGGCAGCTAGATTTGGCTTGTACGCCCATAGTCTTTCAACACCTGCCCTAAAACATTGATGTCATGAATTAATTTCTCTCCTATGCAATTAGAATGGTACTAGCTATGCACTACTCTTGGGAGAACTGAGAAAATAGTCACCCAAATCTTTTTCTGTATGGTTAATTCTCTTGCAAATCATAGTTGAGAAAGGCTGTGGGATCTAGAAAACTGTCTTGTAATTAATGTCAGTTGGTCCCTTTGGAACCTGAAAGCCATGCCTCCGGGAACGGTAGGCAGTGGTACATGTAGAACAAGCTCCCTTCATCTCTACTTAGTGTCTTTAGTCTGTGGCCCCTTTAATTTCATCTTGCCCCAGCCCTTGAAGTCTGGTTGGAAGCACATACTTCTGCCTCCTATGTTCTCTTCCTAATTCCCTTGTGCACCCATGGCTTTATGTTCCCATGACTTAATTAATGTCAGCAGTATTTTTAAACAAACCTAGCCCCAGTACTAGTTTTCATAAGCTTTTTTTCCCATCCATAAGTGGGTGGGAAACTAATGGACGGAGAGTGAAGACATTTCTTATTGGGGGATGGGGTGGGACATGTGATTTCTGGGAGAAAATCAATAGCCAGAAAATTGATGACACAGGCACAGTAACATTGATTGTGGGTTCCAGGCTGGGCAGACAGGTGGGCACTGTAGAGTCACCTCGGGGATAGGTAGGACAGGATGAGCCTATTCTGAGATTGGGAGAAACACAACTCACTGGTCTCTCCACATTTTCCTTTCCATAATTTTATTTCCTGCAAGCCTTCTGGTCTTTTCCTCATACTTCTATATTTTTTCCAGAGGGACTAAGGGCTGAATGGGGAAAAAGTTAAAACTTAAGCTAGTTGGTCTAGTTTCCGTTCAGCTCTTCAAATAATAGATTAAGCTGAGAGAAACTTGAAACCATTGAATAATGCAGGCTCTTATATTATTTGTGAGCTTTAGTTATTCTTTTTCTATTTCCAGGTACCATAAACAATGGGTTGTTGGTTTTACTGTTAACTTACTTCTATATTGAAGTAATTAGACAATGATCATTTTATTTGTGTGGATAAATGCAGAGGTAGCATTTTGGACACATCTGTGTATTTTATCACTGCCATGAGTGCCTGAAATATAAAGGTTTTCTTAGGAATAGAGTAACCAGGACGTCCTGTCGTTGACCTTTCTTCTCAAATTAGACAAAAAAGAAATAAAGTACTTTAGTCTTTAATCAGTTAAAATACTGATAGAAAAATAACAAACAGTAGCTCGTTTTCCTGACTATTGTAAAGCAAAGTAAAATGTTTACTTATTGGGAACACTATACTTTCTTTAAATCTCTCNTCTCTCCTATCTTTTCTTCTTATTTTCCTTGATAGAATCCTTCTCTTATCTGAGCAAACCTTTTTCTTTGTTTGGCTCTTATTCTCTGAGTGGACATGAGGGCAATCCATTAACTCTGGCATAGCCTGTGACTATTTCAGGAGAAATTTGAAATACAATTCTTATCCATCATATTTCTCCAATTTTTAATACTCCTTTACTGCCTCTTAAACACTTCACAAAATGGAAAACCCCTTGAATAAGAACACCTAATTTTCTGCGAGATGTACACGGTAAAGCTGTGAAGAAATGCGGGGTTTCTTTGTTTAGTACATGGTTGCTTGAAAGCTGCGATTGAATCAGGAGAATTTGTTCGTTAAGTGTGATTAAAGTCTCAAAGAAAAAGTCTATTTCTAACATTCTCATATGAGAAAAAACAAGGTGTCTATGTCTTCATATTTATGATAAAATTCAGAAGAAAAGTATATATTTAAACCTATATTAATTGCACACAATGAAACAGAAAGCATTTGTGATGGGTAAATTTCAAAAGGTCTGAGAGGTGCAATAAACTTATGCAAACTCCTTCATCAAGAAACCAGGACTGGAAGTATTAAAATAGGATTTCTTAAGAGAATTCCAGACAATACAGTGTCTGGGAGACTCAGATGTTTCTTACTTAATTTACTGTTACTCTGGCTATGAACCAGAAATGATGGAACACTTAAAGTAAAAAGTGTGAGATTTGTTAAAATATTGAAAAAATAATTTTGTGCTTGTTTAAGATAAAGTTAAAGAATGTATTATTTATCTGAGATGGTTTGTCTACCACTTATATTCAGACACAAGTGGCAAAATTCTTATTTTTAGTACAATGTCTCTCTTATACAGTAATGAGTAGTATGGCTGCTTTTGAAGCACCTTGGATTGGTTCGGTAGATTGGTTATGGTTCAGGTAATAAAATATTACCCTGGGGTTTTGGCAGTTATTTCATAAACATGTCAGGGAGATTTTATTTCACACATCCTCTCTACTATTTGGTCTGAGAATATTCTTAATTAATTGTGAAGTGCTTCCCATTTCTAGTCAATGTAGTATTATGTAAGATGGGCTAAGGGAGTGAACTGGGTAGCATCCAAGTATTTTGAACCATGTTATAGATTTTTCTGCTTTCCTGAAAAGCCATATCTAATAATCTTGAAAGTCTGAGGGAATATAAATGCTTGCTAATAATAACAGCTATCAATATTTAGCAACTACTCTAGGCATTGAATTATATAGTTTGCATACACTTACTCTTATCCATTCATTAATCCAGCAAAGAAGGTCTTTTATCTTCATTTTGCAGGGAGAACGCCAAGGCTCAGGGAAATTAAATAATTCGCCCAAGGTCATATAATAAAGTAAGGTTGGAGCAGAGATTCAAACCCAGATCTGATTCTCTTTATTTATTTATTTCTAAAAGATGACCGGTAAGGAGATCTTAACCCTTGAATTGGTGTTGTCAGCACCACGCTCACCCAGTGAGCCAACCGGCCATCCCTATATGGGATCCGAACCCGGAGCCTTGGTGTTATCAGCACCGCACTCCCGAGTGAGCCACAGGCTGGCCCCCTGATTCTCTTTAAAACTCATGCTCTGTCCTCTCTTAGTGAACCCTTTTACATATTTAGTTGTTCTGACCTGCATGACTACGTGTTAACTTTGCCAAACAGTCCGTTGACAGTAGTATGCCTATGTGTGTATGGCAGGGAACTATCTTTATTAAATTTTGCTCGAGAGTGAGAAGTATAGGGCAGGGACAGGTATAAATGAATTGGGTCCCTCACATTAGTGGAACTCAGTAGCTAGCAGTAATGGAGACCATAGCTGTGATTCTTACCATTTGCTGGGTAGGTATCTTTGGCTGTATCATGAATCTCTTCCTGTCACTATAATGATGTCAGCATTTATTGTGATGGTTTAATATCTATCTATAAGATAATATCAGAAAATCTAACTTTTAGGGAAAAAAATGGACACAGAATGACACTTTTTCCCAGATGCTTACACATTATGGATTTACATAGAAACAGGACTAGAGGGTTATAAAAAGTCATGTCTGTAAATCATATTGCTTCAGAGAACTTAGATATTTGTGTTTTAAAGCCCCTGAAATAATAATATTTTCATTTAATGTAAACATTTCAAAATTTGTTTTAAAGCTATAAAAATATATAGTATTTTGTCTTTTTCTTGTGTACTTCAGATACAGAAGCAATAATACAGTTCGTTGTAATTTTTCATCATTATGTGTTAGGAGAATTAAGGCTTATAAATTACCATGTATATCTCAAGTAAAATAAAGTGCTTACAATTTAATTGACTTTTTATCATACCAAATTGTAACATATGTAGTTTGGGCTCTTGTCACTCTTTATACTATCTTATTATTCTTACCACTTTTATCGTGTTCTTTTGTATAGACCATGGCATCTAGCATAGTGTATTGCTCCTAATAGGTGTAACAAACATTTTTGAATAAAGCTGAATCACAAAAATGTTGTGAAGCCCCTTCCCCAATACTGAGTTCATTAATAGTTATTACTATCATGTCTGATCAGTAAATATATCTTTTAAATTTCTTGATCATCCCCTCCTCTTGTTTACGGTAACTCCGTGGACTGATTTCTTCATCTCCTTAGTGGGAAATATCTGTGGCTATGAGATCATAGGTGACTATGAGATCAAAGCTAAATAGCTTCAATTCTGTGCTCCTCCTCTGAGCAATTTTTCTTCTTTCCAGATTTTTTTCTTTTCTCTTTCTTTTTTTTTATTTGGTGTTCTTCCTCTACAATAAAAAAAAAAAAAAAAGAATTCAGAGAAAAGTAGGAGTTAAACATTTGGGAAAAGTAGAAATTAACATTGATTATAAAAAGGCTTGGGTACTTTTGGCTAGGAAAGGGATTACACCCAGGGAAGGAAGAGAGAGCAAAGAGAGAGGAAAGTTGACCACTGAGAAGACACTACCGAATATTCATTTCTTCCTAGGTAATGTTTTTGTTCAATACCACAAAGGCTAATGACATCCTTCGTAACATGTGAACTGCCTCTGAACTGTTTAGATCTGAAGTTCTAGTCAATGTAGTATTATGTAAGATGGGCTAAGGGAGTGAACTGGGTAGCATCCAAGTATTTTGAACCATGTTATAGATTTTTCTGCTTTCCTGAAAAGCCATATCTAATAATCTTGAAAGTCTGAGGGAATATAAATGCTTGCTAATAATAACAGCTATCAATATTTAGCAACTACTCTAGGCATTGAATTATATAGTTTGCATACACTTACTCTTATCCATTCATTAATCCAGCAAAGAAGGTCTTTTATCTTCATTTTGCAGGGAGAACGCCAAGGCTCAGGGAAATTAAATAATTCGCCCAAGGTCATATAATAAAGTAAGGTTGGAGCAGAGATTCAAACCCAGATCTGATTCTCTTTAAAACTCATGCTCTGTCCTCTCTTAGTGAACCCTTTTACACATTTAGTTGTTCTGACCTGCATGACTACGTGTTAACTTTGCCAAACAGTCCGTTGACAGTAGTATGCCTATGTGTGTATGGCAGGGAACTATCTTTATTAAATTTTGCTCGAGAGTGAGAAGTATAGGGCAGGGACAGGTATAAATGAATTGGGTCCCTCACATTAGTGGAACTCAGTAGCTAGCAGTAATGGAGACCATAGCTGTGATTCTTACCATTTGCTGGGTTGGTATCTTTGGCTGTATCATGAATCTCTTCCTGTCACTATAATGATGTCAGCATTTATTGTGATGGTTTAATATTTATCTATAAAATAATATCAGAAAATCTAACTTTTAGGGAAAAAAATGGACACAGAATGACACTTTTTCCCAGATGCTTACACATTATGGATTTACATAGAAACAGGACTAGAGGGTTATAAAAAGTCATGTCTGTAAATCATATTGCTTCAGAGAACTTAGATATTTGTGTTTTAAAGCCCCTGAAATAATAATATTTTCATTTAATGTAAACATTTCAAAATTTGTTTTAAAGCTGTAAAAATATATAGTATTTTGTCTTTTTCTTGTGTACTTCAGATACAGAAGCAATAATACAGTTCGTTGTAATTTTTCATCATCATGTGTTAGGAGAATTAAGGCTTATAAATTACCATGTATATCTCAAGTAAAATAAAGTGCTCACAATTTAATTGGCTTTTTATCATACCAAATTGTAACATATGTAGTTTGGGCTCTTGTCACTCTTTATACTATCTTATTATTCTTACCACTTTTATCGTGTTCCTTTGTATAGACCATGGCATCTAGCATAGTGTATTGCTCCTAATAGGTGTAACAAACATTTTTGAATAAAGCTGAATCACAAAAATGTTGTGAAGCCCCTTCCCCAATACTGAGTTCATTAATAGTTATTACTATCATGTCTGATCAGTAAATATATCTTTTAAATTTCTTGATCATCCCCTCCTCTTGTTTACGGTAACTTCCGTGGACTGATTTCTTCATCTCCTTAGTGGGAAATATCTGTGGCTATGAGATCATAGGTGACTATGAGATCAAAGCTAAATAGCTTCAATTCTGTGCTCCTCCTCTGAGCAATTTTTCTTCTTTCCAGATTTTTTTCTTTTCTCTTTCTTTTTCTTTATTTGGTGTTCTTCCTCTACAATAAAAAAAAAAAAAAAGAATTCAGAGAAAAGTAGGAGTTAAACATTTGGGAAAAGTAGAAATTAACATTGATTATAAAAAGGCTTGGGTACTTTTGGCTAGGAAAGGGATTACACCCAGGGAAGGAAGAGAGAGCAAAGAGAGAGGAAAGTTGACCACTGAGAAGACACTACCGAATATTCATTTCTTCCTAGGTAATGTTTTTGTTCAATACCACAAAGGCTAATGACATCCTTCGTAACATGTGAACTGCCTCTGAACTGTTTAGATCTGAAGCATTTAGACTGATGTTAAAATTAACTGCATGCGAGAAACATGACATCTATAAAGACAGAAGAGGCTGAAGAGGGCTGGGTGCTTAAGCCAATTGGTGATAGATTCTGGGAGCCCACTGTGCACACTCTCAAATCCGTAGGCTTGGGGATCATTATCATTTGGTCAGGCGGCCAATCTCAGTCTAATGTGGGGTCCTTGCACTTAGTGTATGAGCTATCAAGATACCATTTCTTTAGTTAATAGTTAATATTTCTTCACAGAAATGAGTTAAACACCATTTAGATGTAATTATGACTATTCTCCAGAACCTCAAGAAGTCTAGCTAAAGCATTCCCTAGGCAAGAGAACCAATAAAGAACTGGATAAAACTACTAAACTAAAAGACTCAGATTTTCTTTCCTTTACCATCAACTATAAATCTTTTTATTTCTTTGATTCTGTTTCTAAATTTTTTAAAGGGATTGTGTTAGGTGAGCTTGAAAGTACCTTATGGCTTTGAAATTCTACTTCTATCAACTTTGATTGCTCATACTGTCCATTTATATTATTTAGTGCTGATGTTAATTAGAATCATTTATCTTTACTCGTTCATTCATTCATTCAGTAATTATTACTGACCACCCAGCATACATCAGGCTCTGTTCTAGATGTTTGGGATACATCAGTGAATAAAACTGACATAAATCCCTGTCTCCTTGTGATGGTTAATTTTATGTGTCAACTTGAGTGGGCCATGCGGTGCCTAGATTAAACACTATTTCTAGGTGTATCTGTAAGGGTATTTTTGGATGAGATCAGCATTTGAATTGATGGACTCAGTAAAGTAGATTGTCTTCCCCAGTGTGGTTAGGCATCATTCGTACTCCCTTGAGGGCCTGAATAGAACAAAAAGCAGAGGAAGGAGGACTTTCCCCCCCTTTTCCCCTGCCTTACTGTTTGAGCTGGGGATCTCATCTCACGTACAGGTATACCTTGGTGATATTGCAGGTTTGGTTCCAGATCACCACAATAAAGACAATACTGCGATAAAGTGATCACAAATTTTTGGTTCCCCAGTGCATGTAAAAGTTATGTTTACACTATACTGTAGTCTATTAAGTGTGCAATAGCATTACATCTAAAAAATGTATATGCCTTAATTAAAAAATAATTTATTGCTTAAAATGTGACCAATCATCTAAGCCTTCAGCGAGTCCTAATCTTTTTGGTGGTGGAGGGTCTTGCTTCAATGCTTATGGCTGCTGACTAGTCAGGTAGTGGTTGCCAAAGATTGGAGTGGCTGTGGCAATTTCTTAAAATAAAACAACAATGAAGTTTGCCACATGAATTGACTTTTCCTTTCACGGAAGATTTATCTGTAGCATGCAATGCTGTTTGATAGCATTTTACCCACAGTAGAACTTCTTAAACCCAGTCCCTGCTTTATCAACTCAGTTTATGCAATGTTCTAAATCTTTTGTTGTTGTTTCAACAATGTTCACAGCATCTTCACCAGGAGTAGATTACATTTCAAGAAACCACTTTTTTTGCTCATCCACGAGAAGCAACTCCTCATTTGTTAATTTTTTATCATGAGATTGCAGGAATTCAATCACAGTTTTAAGCTTCATTTGTAATTCTAGTTCTCTTGTTATTTCCACCACATCTGCAGTTACTTCCACCACTGGAGTCTGGAACCCCTCAAAGTCATCCATGAGGGTTGGGATCAGCTTCTAAACTCCTATAAATGTTGATATTTTGACTTCCTCCCATGAATCATGAATGTTTTTAATGGCATCTAGAGTGATGAATCCTTTCCAGAAGGATAATAAGACTTAAAAGTTGAAATTACTTCTTGATCTATGGGCTACAGAATGGATGTTGTATTAACATGCATGAAAACACTAATCTCTTTGTACATCTTCATTAGAGCTCGCGGGGGAACAGATGCATTGTCAATGAGCAGTAATAATTTGAATCTCTTTTTTCCTGAGTGGTAGGTTTCAACAGTGTGCTTAAAATATTCTGTAAACCATGCTGTAAACAGACGTGCTGTCATCAAGGCTTTGTTGTTCCATTTATAGAGCACAGGCATAGTATATTTAGCATA
>NW_007730905.1:145972-164008 GCF_000696425.1 Galeopterus variegatus | reverse complement strand
AATGGATGTTGTATTAACATGCATGAAAACACTAATCTCTTTGTACATCTTCATTAGAGCTCGCGGGGGAACAGATGCATTGTCAATGAGCAGTAATAATTTGAATCTCTTTTTTCCTGAGTGGTAGGTTTCAACAGTGTGCTTAAAATATTCTGTAAACCATGCTGTAAACAGACGTGCTGTCATCAAGGCTTTGTTGTTCCATTTATAGAGCACAGGCATAGTATATTTAGCATAATTCTTAAGAACCATAGGACTTATAAAATGATAAATGAGCATTGTCTTCAATTTCAAGTCATCATTAGCTTCTAAAAAGGGAGTTGGCCTGTCCTTTGAAGTTTTGAAGCCAGGCATTCACTTCTCCTGTGAAAGTCCTGATGGCATCTTCTTCCAATAAACGCTGTTTTGTCTACATTGGAAATCTGTCACGGAGCTGGCTGGTTAGCTCAGCTGGTTACAGCTCAGTGTTATAACTCCAACATCAAGGGTTCATATCCCTGTACTGGCCAGCCACCAAAAAAAAAAAAAATAATAATAAAAAATAAAAATAAATAAATAAATAAATCTGTTGTTTGGTGTAAACACCTCCATCAATGATCCTAGCTCCATCTTCTGGATAACTTGCTGCTGCTTCTACATCAGCACTTGCTGCTTCACCTTGCACTTTTATGTTTTAGAGACGGATTCTTTCCTTAAGCCTCATGAACCAACTTCTGTTAGCTTTCAACTTTTCTTCTGCAGCTTCCTCACTTCTCTCAGCCTTCCTAGAATTAAAGAGAGCTAGGGCCTTGCTCTGCATTAGGCTTTGGCTTAAGGGAGTCTGTAACTGGTTTGATCTTCTATCTGGACCACTAAAACTTTCTTCATATCAGCAATAAGGCTGTTTTGCTTTCTTATCATTGGTGTGTTCGTTGGAGTAACACTTTTAATTTCTTTCAAGAACTTTTCCTTTGCATTTCCAACTTGTCTAACTGTTTGACACAAGAAACCTAGTTTTTGGCCTGTCTTGGCTTTTACCATGCCTTCCCCACTAAGCTTAGTCATTTTTATGTTTTGATTTAAAGTGAGAGACACGTTACTCTTCCTTTCCCATGAAGATTTAGAAGCCATTATGGTTGTTAATTAGACTAATTTCACTATTGTTGTGTCTCACAGAATAGGGAGGCCTAAAGAGAAGAAGAAAGATGGGAGAGCAGTTGGTCAGTGGAACAGTGAGAATACCTACAACATTTATCAGTTAAGTTTACTGTCTTATGTGCGTGCAGTTTGTGGTACCCCCAAATTATTACAATAGTAACACTGAAGATCACTGATCACAGACCACTATGACAGATATACAAATGAAAAATACAAATGTGAAAACATTTGAAATATTATGAGAATTACCAAAATGTGACACAGAGACATGAAGTGAACACATGCTATTGAAAAAATGGTGCTGATAGACTTGCTTGATGCAGGGTTTCCACAAACCTTCGTTTGTATAAAACACAGTATCTACGAAGTGAAACACAATGAAATGAGGTAAGCCTGTATTCTCCTGCCTTCAGACGGGGGTTTACATCATTGACTCTCCTGGTTCTCAGGCCTTTGGATTCAAATTGAATTACACCATCAGCTTGCAGATGGTAGATCATGGGACTTCTCAACCTCCATAATCATGTGAGCCAGTTCCTCATAATAAATCTCCTTTCATATCTATCTATATCCATATCTGCCTATATATTCATATCCATATCTATCTATATATCCCATTGGTCCTGTTTCTCTGGAGAACACTGACTAATACACTGCTTCTTCCCACATCCCCCAAGTTTACATTCTTGCAGAGAGATAATAAACAATAAAACTTAATAAATATGAAAATGTATGGTATGTTAGTATGCACTGTATAAAAAAAGAGTAGAACTTGGCAAGGAGGATACTGAGATGAAGAGGAGATTGAAATTTAACTGGTGTACTTAGGGTAAACCTTGTTGAGAAGGTGACATTGAGTAAGGACCTGAAGGAGGTGAAAGGGTGATCTATGTGGGTAATATTAGTTGGGAGAGTGGTCTAAGCAGACAGAATGTCCTGTGAAAAGGCCATAAGGCAGAAGCATGTCTATGTATTCCAGAAGCAGCAAGGAAGGCAGTATGGTCAGGGGTCCTGAGGGAGAGAAATAGGAAAGGAGGTCAAAAACCTGGAGAAAAGACATTTAACCCTGTGGGCCATTGTAGGGATCTTAGTTTTTACTCTGAATGAAATAGGGAACCATGACAATGTTATGTGCCAGGGAATTACATGATCAATTACCGCAGTACTCTAAGTAAGAGATGATGGCATCTTGGACCAGGGTGGTGGCAATAGAAGTTTAATACATATAATAAAATTCTGGGTATATTCAAAGCTAGAGCCAACAGGATTTGCTGACCATTTGGATATGGGATATAAGAGAAAGAAAGATTTGTCTTGATCTACTGGAAATACGGAATTGCTGACAACTTTGAAGGAAAGGTAATAGGTGGAGAGGTTTGGGGAGCAAGATCAAGGATTAACTTTAGGTATTAGATTTTGAAATAGAGATTTTCTGAGCAGAAAAGAGGTCTGGGTGAGAGATATAAATTTGTGAGTCATCAGCTTGCACATGGTGCTTAAAGCCAAAGAGACTGGATGAAAGAGAAAACCAAGGGAGTGTGTGCAGACAGAGAAGAAGAGGTCCAAGGACTGAGTCCTGGGCATTCCAACACTGGAACAAATCTATAAAGGAGACACAAGAATGATGGAGGAGCTAAGGGGAAACCAAGATGTATATATTTATATGTTTGTCATTATTAAGAAATTTGAATATATATTCATCACTGCTCTAATACTTTTGGAAGCTGTGAATAAATTAGAAAATTTGCAAATTGAAGAAAAATAATAGAATGAGAAGTGATATCACAGGATTTTCTCCACACAGTGGGTTGAAGACAACTGAAGCAATAGAGATTGTGCATCCACTAATGGACTAGTCGAGGATTAATCTGAGGGAATAATCCGAGTTCATTTATATTTTGGGTAGGTGAGTTCAGGCATTGAAGCATCCTCAAAGGACTCTGAGAGGGTAGTGATGTTCTCATAATTTTATATGAATATTCCACTTTTGGGCTAATTCTCAACAGGCATAGATGCATCAGTAGATACACACAAACATGTGTGTATATATGTAAAACATATATATATATTAATTTTTATTGTTTGTTTTTCAACAAAAAAGTGATTGTACTAAACACATTGCTTTATATTTTGCTTTTTTACACTGAAGACTGTGGACATTTTTTCACATATACATTGACTTTGTTTCTTTTAATGGCTTGTATTACATAGTACAGTTATACTCATTTATTCAACCATTTGCTTATATATAGATATTTGGTTTTTCTTTCTCTCTCTTTCTTTCTTTCCATCTTTCCTTCTTCTCTTTCTTCCTCTTTTTTCTCTTTTTCTTTTTCCCAGTGTCTATTAAATATGCTTGATCTGGCAGAGGTGAAGTTAGGCCTTTGCAGTAGATCACTTAATGATGTAAAAAGTATAGATGGTAGTTCATATTGAGTTACTGATTGAAGTGATTTGGGGCACTCAAATTCTCCTTCCTTTAGTTTTTTACCTCTAAGAAATTTTTACTCTTTTCATTGTGAAAATGTATGGATGGCATATGCAAAAGTGCTTCATGATCTTCAGGGGGATTTTTAAAAATTGTGATTAAATTTTACTGCTTTAAATGTCTCATATAAGTGGAATCATGTAGTATTTGTTATTTTGTAACTAGCTGATTTTCCTTAACGTAATGTCCTCAAGGTTCATCCATAATGTAGCATGTGAAAGAATTTCCTTCCTTTTCAAGGCTGAATAACATTCCATTGTACTCTGTACGTATACCACATTTTTTTTTTTAAATGCATTCATCCATTGATAGACATCTGAGTTGCTTCCACCTTTTGGTTATTGTGAATAGTGCTGCTATGAACATCAGTGTGTGAATATCTCTTTGAAAATGTGCTTTCAATTCTTTTAAATAAATACCCAGAAGTGGGATTGTTGGATCATATGGTAATTCTGTTCTTAATTTTCTGAGAAATTTTCATACTTTCTTCTATAGGCTACACAATTTTACATCCCACCAATAATTCACAAGTGTTTCAATTTCTTCACATTCTTATCAACATTTACTATTTTCTGTTTTTTTCTATAGCAGTCATTATAGTGAGTGTAAGTTGATATCTCATTGTGATTTTGAGTCACATTTCTCTGACGATTAGTGATGTTGAGTATCATTTTATATATTTATTGACCATTTGTTTATCTTCTGTTAATGTTTCCGTGGAGATGTCTTTGATGCACTCTCTCACCTGTAACATGGACTAGGCCCTGGGAATAGCTCCCAGGTAGCTCTTGAATGACATTTTCAATACCTCCCAGGATAGTTTGAACATAACCCATTACATGAAACTGGAACCACAAAGGCTGTAACTGCTGGTGGACGGGAGTTGGTTTACTTGGGCGGATAGCTCGGCCTTCCACTAGGATTAAGTTTCTGGGAAATTGTGTAGTAAAAATAAATCCTGTTACTTTCCCCAAATCTATAAAGTTGATTTTTCCTTAAAGTTATAATTTTTAGATGTAAATTTGATATTGGTTTATTATACATACTTTCTAAAAAGTGCTTGGTCTCTTGACTATTGCAGATGGAAAACCATAATTTGTGTGGTTTTTAGGGACAACCACTATCCTTCATAATACATAATTATTACTATCTACAAATTGAAGTTGGAATGGGATTTAGGAAGCTCAGAGGATCTGTGCTATCTGTAGCCATGACATTTTTTTTTTTTTTTTTTTTGAGGCTGGCTGGTAAGGGGAACCTAACCTTGACTTTGGTATTGCAAGGCTGTGCTCTAACCAACTGGGAAACCGGCCAGTCCCTGTAGCCATGACATTTAATAATCAATTCCAAATGATATTCTGATGCTTTCATTGTAAGAAAGTATCTGACTCTTATAATTCCCAAAGCATAGGTTTGTTTCCTTTTGTTAAAGAGACATATATAACAACTTTAAAGATTATGTAAATATACGCTTGAAAGTTGGATCTGTATCTCAGGACTTTATCTCAATAGTAAAGTAAATATATTTAGTGCCTATATAAAAAATTCCTTGAATATGATTAGTATTTTACAGGGTTCTCTTGAAAGCATCATCTCATTTGATCCTCATACCAGGCAGGGTAAGTGGTATTAATTCCATTTTAGAGAGCAGGAGATTGAGGTTCGCAGATGTTTGATTGTGGACATTGAACTTCAGAGTTAGTTAATGAAGTTTTGCGAAATGAAGTGTAAACCAATAAAAATGACTAAAGAAACCCATTTCGGACTGATTTTTAACTGCTCTTGTCATAGTGAAAACTTTCTTTTACTAAATGTTACAAGACTATTTGTAATACTCAGGGAATTTAAGAAAAACACCCCAAAACAAACAAACAAAACTTTCAGGAACAGCTGATGATAGCAAAGATCATCTCATGTATGGCTATTAATCTCTTCTTGTCCAAACATACAGTACTTCAAAGGTACCCACAGCACTTTATACAATCAATTGAATGAGCCCAGCTACGGCACATTCCTGTAAGCTGATCCCATACCAACTCTTATTCTGATTCCCAGGGGCAGGATGCAGGATTCCTAAACTAGGATTTTCTTATTTGCATCTCAACATTTGAGGAAGTTAACTGTTTGTAGATCTTTTTTCCCACAACATCTTTTGTCCTCTTTTAAACAGGAGTCAACAAATCATATTCTTCAATTTGCTGGCTTAGTGCTGGATTTCCATTCATATGAAATTCATTACGCAGTATCTAATTCCACTTGTTTGTGGTTGTTTTGCCATCTTTTAAAAGTTTTCTTATGCTCATCAAATGGCTTTTTCTGCATTAAAAAAACCACTTTATCTGGCTACATGGCGTATTTTAGTATCAAGAACCATGGCATCTAGCAGCTCCATCTACAACGACAAATTAAACTGCAGTTCATTTTGGAGTTCAGGCAGAGAGCGAGCCAAATTGTGGTCATTAGTCTACATCTCAAAGGTGGGCAGTCTCGGGAGTCAAGCTAGGAATGTCTTTTGTCCTCTAATCATATATTTTACATCTCCCCAGGGAGTGGTGAGAATGTGTACTTACAACTCCCACAATATTGTTCTCATCTTTCAGCTGGACCCCTGCCCCCCAACTTTCTTTCTTCATACTTGACTCTACTTCAGTTTTTATTTTTAGGGCTACCATTATTATTTTGCTTTTCAGCAAGTGATATGTGAACAGGAAAATTTATTATGCCCTGGTGAGGGGAAATAATGTCCAGAATCCTTGTCATTTCCAAGTTATTAAAGCAGTACTTGGAGGGTTAACTTAAAAAAATTTAAGTCATAAGGAAAACTGCTTCTCTATCTTACTTTTCCAAAGTTTGTTTTATACAAGTAACTATAGAAAAGTGTATATAAGTTAAGTGAAAGTGTCTGTGCAGGCGGTAAATTGATTACTTCAGCACTATATAAGTGACAAAGCCCTTTGGGATAAGGCAAAATTCCATTCTGCTTTACTCGTTTGGATTCTCTGTCTAGAAAACCCTGTCACTAGTGTTTAGGCACAAAAGAGGAACTTCAATAGCTAAACGTGAATAAATTTTATAGTTTACTGGTTTTTGACCCAAGAATGATAGAAAAAAGCACTAGAATTCTAGAAGGAAATATACATATAAGATAAAATATGTTTTCAAAACTGAGTAAATATTAATCTCTCCTTTTTATTTTTGTATCCGTTAACGTTAGGGTTTCTGGCAATAATTCAGACCATTGATGGCAGAATTTTAACTACCCATATGAAAACGTCGTTAATGTTTCCGTGGAGATGTCTTTGATGCACTCTCTCACCTGTAACATGGACTAGGCCCTGGGAATAGCTCCCAGGTAGCTCTTGAATGACATTTTCAATACCTCCCAGGATAGTTTGAACATAACCCATTACATGAAACTGGAACCACAAAGGCTGTAACTGCTGGTGGACGGGAGTTGGTTTACTTGGGCGGATAGCTCGGCCTTCCACTAGGATTAAGTTTCTGGGAAATTGTGTAGTAAAAATAAATCCTGTTACTTTCCCCAAATCTATAAAGTTGATTTTTCCTTAAAGTTATAATTTTTAGATGTAAATTTGATATTGGTTTATTATACATACTTTCTAAAAAGTGCTTGGTCTCTTGACTATTGCAGATGGAAAACCATAATTTGTGTGGTTTTTAGGGACAACCACTATCCTTCATAATACATAATTATTACTATCTACAAATTGAAGTTGGAATGGGATTTAGGAAGCTCAGAGGATCTGTGCTATCTGTAGCCATGACATTTTTTTTTTTTTTTTTTTTGAGGCTGGCTGGTAAGGGGAACCTAACCTTGACTTTGGTATTGCAAGGCTGTGCTCTAACCAACTGGGAAACCGGCCAGTCCCTGTAGCCATGACATTTAATAATCAATTCCAAATGATATTCTGATGCTTTCATTGTAAGAAAGTATCTGACTCTTATAATTCCCAAAGCATAGGTTTGTTTCCTTTTGTTAAAGAGACATATATAACAACTTTAAAGATTATGTAAATATACGCTTGAAAGTTGGATCTGTATCTCAGGACTTTATCTCAATAGTAAAGTAAATATATTTAGTGCCTATATAAAAAATTCCTTGAATATGATTAGTATTTTACAGGGTTCTCTTGAAAGCATCATCTCATTTGATCCTCATACCAGGCAGGGTAAGTGGTATTAATTCCATTTTAGAGAGCAGGAGATTGAGGTTCGCAGATGTTTGATTGTGGACATTGAACTTCAGAGTTAGTTAATGAAGTTTTGCGAAATGAAGTGTAAACCAATAAAAATGACTAAAGAAACCCATTTCGGACTGATTTTTAACTGCTCTTGTCATAGTGAAAACTTTCTTTTACTAAATGTTACAAGACTATTTGTAATACTCAGGGAATTTAAGAAAAACACCCCAAAACAAACAAACAAAACTTTCAGGAACAGCTGATGATAGCAAAGATCATCTCATGTATGGCTATTAATCTCTTCTTGTCCAAACATACAGTACTTCAAAGGTACCCACAGCACTTTATACAATCAATTGAATGAGCCCAGCTACGGCACATTCCTGTAAGCTGATCCCATACCAACTCTTATTCTGATTCCCAGGGGCAGGATGCAGGATTCCTAAACTAGGATTTTCTTATTTGCATCTCAACATTTGAGGAAGTTAACTGTTTGTAGATCTTTTTTCCCACAACATCTTTTGTCCTCTTTTAAACAGGAGTCAACAAATCATATTCTTCAATTTGCTGGCTTAGTGCTGGATTTCCATTCATATGAAATTCATTACGCAGTATCTAATTCCACTTGTTTGTGGTTGTTTTGCCATCTTTTAAAAGTTTTCTTATGCTCATCAAATGGCTTTTTCTGCATTAAAAAAACCACTTTATCTGGCTACATGGCGTATTTTAGTATCAAGAACCATGGCATCTAGCAGCTCCATCTACAACGACAAATTAAACTGCAGTTCATTTTGGAGTTCAGGCAGAGAGCGAGCCAAATTGTGGTCATTAGTCTACATCTCAAAGGTGGGCAGTCTCGGGAGTCAAGCTAGGAATGTCTTTTGTCCTCTAATCATATATTTTACATCTCCCCAGGGAGTGGTGAGAATGTGTACTTACAACTCCCACAATATTGTTCTCATCTTTCAGCTGGACCCCTGCCCCCCAACTTTCTTTCTTCATACTTGACTCTACTTCAGTTTTTATTTTTAGGGCTACCATTATTATTTTGCTTTTCAGCAAGTGATATGTGAACAGGAAAATTTATTATGCCCTGGTGAGGGGAAATAATGTCCAGAATCCTTGTCATTTCCAAGTTATTAAAGCAGTACTTGGAGGGTTAACTTAAAAAAATTTAAGTCATAAGGAAAACTGCTTCTCTATCTTACTTTTCCAAAGTTTGTTTTATACAAGTAACTATAGAAAAGTGTATATAAGTTAAGTGAAAGTGTCTGTGCAGGCGGTAAATTGATTACTTCAGCACTATATAAGTGACAAAGCCCTTTGGGATAAGGCAAAATTCCATTCTGCTTTACTCGTTTGGATTCTCTGTCTAGAAAACCCTGTCACTAGTGTTTAGGCACAAAAGAGGAACTTCAATAGCTAAACGTGAATAAATTTTATAGTTTACTGGTTTTTGACCCAAGAATGATAGAAAAAAGCACTAGAATTCTAGAAGGAAATATACATATAAGATAAAATATGTTTTCAAAACTGAGTAAATATTAATCTCTCCTTTTTATTTTTGTATCCGTTAACGTTAGGGTTTCTGGCAATAATTCAGACCATCGATGGCAGAATTTTAACTACCCATATGAAAACGTCGTTAATGTTTCCGTGGAGATGTCTTTGATGCACTCTCTCACCTGTAACATGGACTAGGCCCTGGGAATAGCTCCCAGGTAGCTCTTGAATGACATTTTCAATACCTCCCAGGATAGTTTGAACATAACCCATTACATGAAACTGGAACCACAAAGGCTGTAACTGCTGGTGGACGGGAGTTGGTTTACTTGGGCGGATAGCTCGGCCTTCCACTAGGATTAAGTTTCTGGGAAATTGTGTAGTAAAAATAAATCCTGTTACTTTCCCCAAATCTATAAAGTTGATTTTTCCTTAAAGTTATAATTTTTAGATGTAAATTTGATATTGGTTTATTATACATACTTTCTAAAAAGTGCTTGGTCTCTTGACTATTGCAGATGGAAAACCATAATTTGTGTGGTTTTTAGGGACAACCACTATCCTTCATAATACATAATTATTACTATCTACAAATTGAAGTTGGAATGGGATTTAGGAAGCTCAGAGGATCTGTGCTATCTGTAGCCATGACATTTTTTTTTTTTTTTTTTTTGAGGCTGGCTGGTAAGGGGAACCTAACCTTGACTTTGGTATTGCAAGGCTGTGCTCTAACCAACTGGGAAACCGGCCAGTCCCTGTAGCCATGACATTTAATAATCAATTCCAAATGATATTCTGATGCTTTCATTGTAAGAAAGTATCTGACTCTTATAATTCCCAAAGCATAGGTTTGTTTCCTTTTGTTAAAGAGACATATATAACAAATCTGTGCTATCTGTAGCCATGAATTTTTTTTTTTTTTTTTTGAGGCTGGCTGGTAAGGGGAACCTAACCTTGACTTTGGTATTGCAAGGCTGTGCTCTAACCAACTGGGAAACCGGCCAGTCCCTGTAGCCATGACATTTAATAATCAATTCCAAATGATATTCTGATGCTTTCATTGTAAGAAAGTATCTGACTCTTATAATTCCCAAAGCATAGGTTTGTTTCCTTTTGTTAAAGAGACATATATAACAACTTTAAAGATTATGTAAATATACGCTTGAAAGTTGGATCTGTATCTCAGGACTTTATCTCAATAGTAAAGTAAATATATTTAGTGCCTATATAAAAAATTCCTTGAATATGATTAGTATTTTACAGGGTTCTCTTGAAAGCATCATCTCATTTGATCCTCATACCAGGCAGGGTAAGTGGTATTAATTCCATTTTAGAGAGCAGGAGATTGAGGTTCGCAGATGTTTGATTGTGGACATTGAACTTCAGAGTTAGTTAATGAAGTTTTGCGAAATGAAGTGTAAACCAATAAAAATGACTAAAGAAACCCATTTCGGACTGATTTTTAACTGCTCTTGTCATAGTGAAAACTTTCTTTTACTAAATGTTACAAGACTATTTGTAATACTCAGGGAATTTAAGAAAAACACCCCAAAACAAACAAACAAAACTTTCAGGAACAGCTGATGATAGCAAAGATCATCTCATGTATGGCTATTAATCTCTTCTTGTCCAAACATACAGTACTTCAAAGGTACCCACAGCACTTTATACAATCAATTGAATGAGCCCAGCTACGGCACATTCCTGTAAGCTGATCCCATACCAACTCTTATTCTGATTCCCAGGGGCAGGATGCAGGATTCCTAAACTAGGATTTTCTTATTTGCATCTCAACATTTGAGGAAGTTAACTGTTTGTAGATCTTTTTTCCCACAACATCTTTTGTCCTCTTTTAAACAGGAGTCAACAAATCATATTCTTCAATTTGCTGGCTTAGTGCTGGATTTCCATTCATATGAAATTCATTACGCAGTATCTAATTCCACTTGTTTGTGGTTGTTTTGCCATCTTTTAAAAGTTTTCTTATGCTCATCAAATGGCTTTTTCTGCATTAAAAAAACCACTTTATCTGGCTACATGGCGTATTTTAGTATCAAGAACCATGGCATCTAGCAGCTCCATCTACAACGACAAATTAAACTGCAGTTCATTTTGGAGTTCAGGCAGAGAGCGAGCCAAATTGTGGTCATTAGTCTACATCTCAAAGGTGGGCAGTCTCGGGAGTCAAGCTAGGAATGTCTTTTGTCCTCTAATCATATATTTTACATCTCCCCAGGGAGTGGTGAGAATGTGTACTTACAACTCCCACAATATTGTTCTCATCTTTCAGCTGGACCCCTGCCCCCCAACTTTCTTTCTTCATACTTGACTCTACTTCAGTTTTTATTTTTAGGGCTACCATTATTATTTTGCTTTTCAGCAAGTGATATGTGAACAGGAAAATTTATTATGCCCTGGTGAGGGGAAATAATGTCCAGAATCCTTGTCATTTCCAAGTTATTAAAGCAGTACTTGGAGGGTTAACTTAAAAAAATTTAAGTCATAAGGAAAACTGCTTCTCTATCTTACTTTTCCAAAGTTTGTTTTATACAAGTAACTATAGAAAAGTGTATATAAGTTAAGTGAAAGTGTCTGTGCAGGCGGTAAATTGATTACTTCAGCACTATATACCACATCTTTTTCTAAAAAATCTGAAGAACATGCTGTTTTCTATACTGGTGGACATTTTCCATTAGAGATTAATTTAAGATATCCAATAAATTCATTTTATTGAAATGATTACTATACTCAAATTATTATAATGTCTTTTAAGATTACCCTTTATGTTCAGATATACACACTTATTCATAGATAAAAAACATTAAGCTTTGTAGTACTGTTTATATATTTATTGCCATCTGTAACTTTAATATTAGACATGAGAATTCAGAACTCAATGCTGAATGAAATGTTATTTCTTTTAAGTTTACATATCTCAACTATGGTGTTTATTTTACATTGCTTTAGAGATAAAGTAGTATTGGTGTCCTTTTCAAAATTTATTTTAATTTACATAAGGTAAAATTCACCTTTTACGGTCGATGGGTCCATGAATTTTGATGAATGTGAGACAAATGCATCATCATCGTCAGGATACAGAATAAGACCCTTGCTCCAAAAATTCCCTTGTGCTATTCCTGGGTAGTCAAACCTTCTTCCTACCCTTCGGGGCTGGCAACCACTGTTCTGTTTTCTGTCTCTAAGTTTTGCCTTTTCCAGAATCTCATCCAGCATGTAAACTTTCGAGTTTGGCTTTTCTCACTTAGCACAGTGGTTCTCAACTGGGAACAACCTTGACCCCCGCAGGGGAATGTTTGGGAATGTCTGGAGATATTTTTGATTGTCACAACCAGGAGTTGGGAGAGTGCTACATGGATCTCCTGTGGAGAGACCAGGGATGTTGCTAAACATCTTACAGTGAACAGTGCAGCCTCTCACAAGTGTCTGGCCTAAAACATGAATAGTGAGGTCGAGAAACCCTAACTAAACAGAAAGCATTTGAGACTCATTCATATTGTTGCATGTATCAGTCGTTTGCTCCTTTTTATTGCTGAGTAGGATCCCGTTGTATGAATCTATCATCGTTTGTTTATCCACTAACCTGCTAAAGGATGTTTGGCTTGTTCTCAGTTTTCAGTAATTAAGAATAATCTTATAAAATCTGTGTACATGTTTTTGAGTAAATGCAAGTGCTAGGGACAGGATTGTTTAGTCATATGGTAAGAATGTATTTTACTGTATTTTACCATGGTAAGAAATTTCAAACTGCTTTCCAGAGTGGCTGTACCATTTTGCTTTCCCACCAGTAACATATGAGAGCTCCAGTTGCTCTGCACTTCGGCAGCACTTGGTATTGTGTGTGTGTGTGTGTCTGTATCTATGTATATTTTCATACATATTTAGTGTATATATTTAAATTTCAGTTGTATTAATAGGGTGTGTATTAATATCTCACCATGGTTTTAGGTTTGTCTCTGTTTTGGTTAATTTTTAGAATTTTAGAATTTAATGCACATTTTCTGAGATATCAGAAATAGTATTATAAGTGAAATGTTTAATAATTGGCACAAAGTCATTAATGCCTTTGTAGATTTTCATTCTGTTCTTTCTCACCGTAGAGCTACTGATCCTTTTACAGTCTCTTTTTTTAAGAGAACTCAGTTTACTAGTGGTAGAATTCATTGCTCTAAAAGGCCTCTGGGACATACCTGGGACAGGCCCCTGCCTACTATATGATTTTAAGAAAAGGAGAAGAGGGGGAGAAGAAACCATCCACATTTAAAATATAATTATGGGATTATTGGTAAATGTTGCATGCACTCCTCACAGTTCACTGGGAAAAGGGAGAAAACTTTAAACTTCCCAGTATCTAGCATGGTGCCTGGGGTAAAGTTAGTGCCACAGAGAGCACCTGAGCATAACAGAGCAAAATTATTTTTCTTGGATTCAAGAGTTTTAAAAACATTTCCCTCTACTACACGGCTGCTGCAAATACCAAGAAATCATATGCAGGAAAAATTTGCTGTACACCCAGCTCTAGCAATCCATTATTAAATGAGTTAATAATAATTCTTTTAAAGCATAACTTTATTAATTCCTCTATTTTCCTAAGATATGTGTGCCAGGAGTATTGATGCAAAGAGGGTGTTTTGATTTTATTTAAAATAAACTTGAAATTTGCCCTCAGAAATAGCCAACTGTATTCCTGTCTCATTCCAGTCAAGTTCATGGATTCCAGGTAAGTGAAATAGATAGGAGGGTCTCAGTCTCTTTATGGACATGCCTTCTTTACCTTGGATAATTTGATTTATAAAGGCAGGTGGTTTATCATGTCCAAACAGAACAGCAAAATTGCAAAAAAATTAGTCTTAAAACTATGTGCAATAATATAGAATCTACAGATTGGCCAGCCATCTCAATTTGGTTTTCCACTAATAGGGGCTTTTCTCACTTTTATGAAGTGAATGCAGTGGCTTCCAATTTGGGATACGGACACTGTGGCATTTTACTCCTAACATTTAACTGGAAACCCTGGTGCCTGTGGCCTTTGGCACCCGCAGAACTATGTGTGAAGTATTAGCTCAGCATGCCGAGTAGTTCTCCCACACGGTATGGAAATAGCTTGGGGTAGCCAAATGTAAACACACCTCTAATTAGTACAGAATTGGAAATGAACATAGTCCTCATCTGCCTTTAAGGCCACACCCTACGTATCCTAATGATGAACTTCGCTAGCACCAGAGGACATTTACGTTCACTCAAACATGACTTTAAGGTAGTTAAGAAAGCCCTTGGTTGAAAGTGACGTAGTCAGTGCTCTGGATTTCCCTTTACACCTTCCATTCTCAATATTATTTTACATTTTCTCCAAGGTTGGAGGCCACTTTTCGTTGCTAACAGTAAACAGAGGTGAACTGTCGGCCTGTGTCTTTGTTCAAGAATTCCTGAAGTTAGCTATGAGGGCTAATTTGGCAACTTGCCCTCAAGAACACAGCTAGTTCTGAATCAATCCCACTCATCCCTGACTCGTCCATGCTGATGGAGAACATGGGCCACCATCATGCACACGGGTCTCTTCCTGCTTCTTCCTTTCTGGGACCTTGGGCACCCTGTTTCTGAGAGTTTCATTTTCCTCTTCTCCCAGGAAGAGATGATAATATATCCCCACTTTACAATGTGTTCATGAGGATGAGATGAGGATTATATATATTAAGTGCTTAGCATGTAGTAAACACTCAAAATGTTGTTATTATTTGCTCTATAAATATCAATTCCTGAAAATGCATTATTTTACAGACAACACAAATTGTGTATAAAGGGAATAAGTATCGAGTCATCAAGTAGAACTCCTTAAGCTCCACTGGCGCTTACCAGCTTAAATGTCATTTGATCAGAGATGTTTTTCTTGGTCTTCTACGTGCTGTCAAATCCCCCTGTTGCAGATCTCTTGGTGCTTTGTATTTTTTCCTAACATTTATCATAGTTGCAATAAAATACATAGTTAGATATTCAATGTCCGCAACATTATGTATTAAGCTTTATGAGGGCAGTTTAATCTAGAAAGCATGGTCAACATCTGCCACAGTAAATGCATGCTAAACTTTCAATAAATATTTGTCAAATACGTGATGGAATGATGTGTTCATTTCTGTATTGTCAATATCTAGAATATAGCAGATGCTCAAAAAATATTTCTTTAACGAATAAATGAATAGTTGTCTTTTCAGAAAGAAAAGAGCAGCTACATTAGTGTGAAGATAATTGTAGTGAATCACAGTGAGAGGACTTAATGAGGTCAATGAAAACTCAGAGAGAAAATACGATGGACAACTGTAGTGATCGTCAGCTCACCAGAGCTTTCTTATTTGGAGCATTGACTAAGTCTTTTCATTTAGGAAGTGTAGGGGCACTGAACCTATGTCAGCATATATGGTCCTGCCTCTTGCTGGCTACGAAACTCCAGAAAGTCAATAACTCCATTTCCTAGATAAGGAAAGACACAGGAAACTTCCTGCTTCCCCAACCAGTGTCATACATTTCTGAGAATGCAAGTGATCGTCAGCTCACCAGAGCTTTCTTATTTGGAGCATTGACTAAGTCTTTTCATTTAGGGAGTGTAGGGGCACTGAACCTATGTCAGCATATATGGTCCTGCCTCTTGCTGGCTACGAAACTCCAGAAAGTCAATAACTCCATTTCCCAGATAAGGAAAGACACAGGAAACTTCCTGCTTCCCCAACCAGTGTCATACATTTCTGAGAATGCAATGAAAAGTGTAGAAGTACTCTGTAAACTTTAACCAGCTATATATGTATTATTATTTACTGTGGAGGGAATTTACAACATGTTGGTGGTAAAATAGTTAATAGTCAATAATAAGTAATAAAGCCCCCTCTTCCAATTCCTCTCTCTAGAGTTACCTGCTCTTGACAGTTTCTGTGTTTTTCTCCTCCTGGGACATGCTCAATAGATTAAGTGATCTATGTATACATTCATACATTTGTATATATATGTGTGCGTGTATATGTTTTTTTAAACCTAAAAGTACAAATCAAATTATAATATTGTTAAACAGCAGACTTTCCCACTTATGATATCTTGGACATTTTTATGACAGTGCATATAGAATTCTTTCAACTACTACATAGTATCCTTTGTGTGCATCTGCTATGATTAATAAATTAATCATATCATTAATAAATATCATTTCCTTACTGATGAACATCTAGCACGTTTCCACTTTTTTGCTACTGCAAACAGTGCTTCAGTGAACATCCTTACTTAATTTAATTTCTTATCTTTTTAGTTTAAAATCTTTACATTTTCCACTTACATCTCATACCATGTGGCAGAAGCCTGGTGCTTGTGGAGTAGTGGTAGAAATGAAGTTGACTTTATAATATCACTTCTAGTTTCCAGCCATTTCAGAATGGTCTCTAGTGTAGCCTCCCTGCTCTGTCAAAGTTGGCCTGTTCACTGCATGGAACTTTCTGTGTTTTTGCCTTTACCATTTATGTCCCCTGCTTAAGCATGTCCTCTTCATAAATCTTCATTTTTCTTTTCTTCCTTCAAAACACAGCTTAAAAATCTACTTCTTCCCATAAGTCTGTATAGGCTAATTCAATTCCAATTTTTTGATGCCATCAATTTTCTACTTATTTTTTGAATAGGCATTTATTGAATTGTTTTGGTGTCCGTCTTACTAACTAGAATGAATACTTTGTAAGATTTCTTTAGTTATTCCTTGTTTATAAATTGTCACAATCCAAATTAGTGATGGATAACAGGTGTGCCATAGTACATCCTTCAGATCTCTACTGCCAAATTTTGATCAATATATAAACATTTACTTTTGCAACAATTGAGTGTACATCACAGTTCATGGCGCTGTCTGTGAGATGGCAGGTTAAGTCGAGAGGGTAATGTGATGTGATCAAAGTGGGACAAAACCTTTCCTTGTAAGTGGTTTTAGGAATTCCTTAACATCAGAACAGTACTAAAAGATTATGTGTTCACTGGAATGTGGAAGAATTTTGCCACATGAATATTTAAAAGATTGTGGTCAGGGTAGTGAACCTGTCTAGCCAACACTGACATTCACAGTGACCAGCTGTTTAGTGAAGTAACTATGGAGGCATTTAGAGGCCAGAGTTGTGACTGTGTTGTAACAATTGCTGTGTGTTCAATGCTGTGTTGTATTTGTTCAATGTTTCTTTAAGGATATAGCCACCCAAATTCTAGAATTGTTAAGTGTGCCTGGAACAAACGATTTTCTCCTTAGTTAGCAAATCTTTCCAGAACTTTCCAGAACAAAGGAAGTGTCCTTTTTTGGTTTGAAGTTCTGTCTACTATAGGATTGAATTAGGTACTCAACAAATACTTTTCTTCCTTCAAAACACAGCTTAAAAATCTACTTCTTCCCATAAGTCTGTATAGGCTAATTCAATTCCAATTTTTTGATGCCATCAATTTTCTACTTATTTTTTGAATAGGCATTTATTGAATTGTTTTGGTGTCCATCTTACTAACTAGAATGAATACTTTGTAAGATTTCTTTAGTTATTCCTTGTTTATAAATTGTCACAATCCAAATTAATGATGGATAACAGATGTGCCATAGTACATCCTTCAGATCTCTACTGTCAAATTTTTTTTTTGTCTTTTTCCGTGTCCGGCAATGGATCGCAACCCTCAGTGTCGCCCCCG
>NW_007730905.1:143861-145431 GCF_000696425.1 Galeopterus variegatus | reverse complement strand
TTGCTCAAGTCACACAGTAAGTAGATCAACCCTGTTTACTGACCCATCCCTATCTAATTATGAAATAATATTCTATTTTTTTTACTGACCCTTCCATTTAGTCTCTTCAGGCAGAAAGCATTGTAGAGCCTTTTGGTCACATTGATGCAGCTGGACAACAGGAGATGAAACATTTAAATGAGTTCTTAACAGACATAAAGTTTTAAGATCTAATTAAAGAATTCCAAAATAATTTAAAATTGATCCTAATCTGGATTTGGGGTCCACCAGCCTTGGGGTTAATTTCTCTCTCTAAAGCTTTGTGTATTATGGACGAGGTCACTAAGGCCATTCACCTGGCAGTTCCCACAGCCATCCTGGAAGGGAGTGTCTGGCACAGGGATGTTGGACGGCTACTGTTTGTCAGGAGGCTGGACACACCTTTGATGAAGGATCATTACCTACCTAGAATATCCTTATGATTCCCTGATGGGTCACTTACATTTTATCACTTCCTACAGGTCATTAGACCAAACAGATTTCAAAGACAGGGCCTGGTGTGCAGGTGGACAATAACATAATTCAGGCAGGAAATAGCTGCTACCGTGGCTTCACTACCACTATTTTCCCTAAATATACAAAGAGGTCATTATAGGAATCTCCTCTAAAGTGATACCACAGCTTCACAGTGTCAACTTTAAAAGCTAAAGAGCAACAAAGTGGATGAATAATGATTCTTTATAATTTAAGGAAGTACAGGAAAGTAGTGGTCTGGATAATACAAAAAATAGAAACATACAAATCCATTTATGTTTGACTTTGGCATGCATTATGTAATATCGTCTGCCCAGAAGGCATTCCCATCCTGGTTATGTTTTATTTTACTGAGATTAAAATAAAATTTCAATTCATGTATATATATATCTAACCTGAACACTACATAAGGGTTGTCAAATATAAATGGAGTATCATCATGAAGAGCCTCTCTATATTGATTTGTGTTATTCTGAATTAATTTGTGCTGCATGTCACTGAGTTTTCAAGGAGGTTTATAAAGAGCTCGTGTACATGAATCAGCCTATGCAGTTGTGCTCATTCAGAAGCTCATGGGATTTTATAGGCAGGATTCCAATGGGCATTCTTTTGGGATTTTAGATATAGTATAGTACCAATATCAGCCTCATAGGTTTAGCCTTAGGAGTATGTGATTAATATAGGTAAAGCAATATGAACTATTATTAGGTAGAAAGTAGTAGGAAGAGCTACAGAATGAGTGAGAAAGACAATGCACTATGCTAATGATGCTTGGAACTCATATGTTGAACTCGCCCAAAGAAATAAGCTGTACATATTTATTAAGTCAGTAATAAGTTATTGAACAGCACCCATACCCCAGGCAGTAATAGGATGATCGGTGACTAAAATAGACCAAATCTCTGCATTATGGAGCTTAACGTTCGAGGCGACATGCAAAGTGTTCATTCTTATTTTCTTTAAAACATAGTTTTTGGGCCGGCCCGGTGGCGCACGGCTATAGTGCACCGCTTGGGAGTGCGGCGGCGCTCCCGCCGAGGGTTCGGATCCCACATAC
>NW_007730905.1:142164-143441 GCF_000696425.1 Galeopterus variegatus | reverse complement strand
GACACGAAAAAAGACAAAAAAAACAAAAACAAAAACAAAAAAACATAGTTTTTGCTGGTTTGCTCTCTAATTTTTGGCCTTTTAAGAAAAGGCTTCATGCAGAGGTAAGGAATTGCATTTTTATGTGAGAAAAAATTATCGTCTTGTACTTTTCTACCTGTTTTCTCTCTTTTGTAAAGCTAACCTTTAATGGCACGACTGGCAGTTTATTAATTTTTCCTTTGTGTCCATGCCTAGCACAGTACCTTCTTGCAAATGGCATAAAGTAAAAGTATACTTGCTGACTGCTGGAACAATTCCAGTAACAAATTATGGAACTCTGTTTTATTATTTTGTGGTTACATTTTATACTCATACAAAGATAACTAAGACTACAAGGTGAAAAAAATAAACATAAGCACCAAATGAGTGATACATAAACATGTGCTATAAAAGTTCCACAGGGAAAGAACTCATTTTGGGTTAGACTGATTAAAAAAGAGTGGAAATGAATTTTCCCTTGAAGAATAAGTAAGATTCAGGTAGAAGAGAGGAGGAGGGCGTTATTGGCAGATAAGTGGAAATTTTTTACTTGGAAGAATGCCCAAGAGCCTTGGGAATTTTCACTTTATTCTGCAGGCAGTGGTAAACTAGTGAAGGTTTCTGCCTGGGAGATGGACATGTAGTTTGTGAAAATGGGTGCTATGGTGAAAATTCAGTGCTATAATTCACTGAATGAATTATATAGTTTATCTAGTGAATTGCCATCAGCTTTACTGAGAAGAAAAACAGAATACAATGCATTGGAGTAGATCACTTGTAGTGAGGCTAAGTAAAGTTTTATGTAACTTTCAGTTGCACACACAAGGGCAAGTGTGCTGTGGGTGGGCTAGGGGGTATCTGGAAGTGGGTTTCAGTCAAAAAACTTTCAAAGCCACTGAGCTAGAGTCCCTAATGGGATTCTTTACTAGTAAGCATTTGTCTCTTTTCTTCCTGCCGGAAATAATTGTCATCCTACTAAGCAACTATATTATTTTTCTTTCATATCCATATCAGATGATCATATCATATACAGGGACAAGACTGTGTTTTGCCAAAGGGAAAAAAGAGGACAAGTAAAGAGAATGATTTTATTCATGCTATGGCCATAGGAGAGAACCTCAAATCCGAAGATCACAGTACCTTGGCAGGGTAGTTTTGCTTTAGAGTTTTACAGTGAATAGTAGAAAAATTACAAGTGGGGGTGATTTACAGTTGGGATTGTTTTGAAATCAAGCAAAGTCTCGTTTAGTTAGCTG
>NW_007730905.1:131740-141751 GCF_000696425.1 Galeopterus variegatus | reverse complement strand
GTGGGGGTGATTTACAGTTGGGATTGTTTTGAAATCAAGCAAAGTCTCGTTTAGTTAGCTGTATAGGAAATGTTTATCTCTGTATCTAGGTAGTATTAGGGTCACAAACGGTTCTAATCTCAGCTAAATCATTCGTGAGACGAGGAACAGGTAGTTGAAAGGTCTGTGTCTGCCCTTGTCAGCAGTTTAAGTCAAAAAAGGAAAGGGCTGTGTCTGTCCGTCTCAGGTAAACAAGGGAGTCATTGTGAGTCTTATGGATGTCACGAGAAAGAGGGGACAGTGAGTCTTATCTATGTTATATGGGGAAAGGTAGTTCTTTTTGGTAAACCTTTCCTGGAACACTACAGTGAGGGGTTTTCAGAAAACAAAGGTTTGGAAGATTTCTTAACTATAACTTTTCCAGAAGCACAGAGCTCTGATGAAGTTTAATGTCCTTCTCTGGACTGCATCTAAAGAAAGCAGAGAATGAAATTTCTGGCCCACTTCCTACAAGTGAGTAGATTTAAGGGCATGCCTCCAGCTAATTTCTTGAATGATACCTGACAGTGGCTAACACTGCTGAGCATATAACTCTGTAACAGGAAACTGTTTTAATTTGAGAATAAATGGTACTGGAAAAGGTCATTGGAAGTAAATCTACTTGAGTCAGGGCAAAATTTAATAGAAAATAGCAAAAAAAAGTTAGATCGGACCTTAATCTTGAAACCGAAATTTAAAATGATACAAATAAAATTACCATACTACTCGTTTAATAAAATGCAGTTTGTAATGGTAACTATAACTGAATTTTAGAACAAAAAATGAGTGAGATGTTGATTTGGGTGGGTTGGGAAGTCATCACTTTTCTGAAATATTTCTATCATAGCTTAATACAATATTCTTCTTGTTATCTGGGATTGTGTGTGTGTGTGTGTGTGTTTGTGGCTGGCCAGTACAGGGATCAAACCCTGGACCTTGGTGTTATCAGCACCACACTCTCACCAACTGAGCTCACTGGCCAGCCCCAGTATTTGGGATTCTCATAGCACAATTTTATAAAGGATGCCATTTATAAAAAATATTCAAGGCTTTATCTGAGATGTCTTTCAATCCTTCAACACTCACTTCATTCTTTTTTGAAGTGCTTGTGTATTCGTCTCTTCTTTTCTACTTTTTTTTGGCAGCTGATGGTAATCCATACCCATGACCTTGATGTTACAAGCACCACGCTCTCCCAAGTGAGCTAACTGGTCAGCCCCTCTCTTCTTTATTTAGTTGATCTAATTCTATTAAGTGCTTATTTGTCAATGGCTTTGCCTGAAGAATTCCAGCAGCCTTAACTTTACTTTCCCTTACATTAGATTTGCATCTTTTGTAAGGTATGTCATGTCACCTCGCAGGTGATTTGTATTAAATTTATTGTATGACTTGATGTTTAAAATGAAGACATTGACCCAGTATGTGGGTTGAGTACAAATTATATTTGCTCTGTAGTAAATATTTTCCTTGACTTTATGATGACCCTTATTGCTCTATCTGAAAATCTAATCATGAAGACTCCAAAAGAGAAAACTCCAATAACAGCCACTCCTCTGCATTTTATGTGCTTTATTTTATTTAATTCTCACTTTGTCTCTAGGAGACAAGTATTATTATCCCCAGTACACAAATGAGGGAACAGAGTTTTCAAGAATTTGTGTAATTTTCCCTAAGTTGGAGTTACCAAATGGCAGAGCCAGGACGTGAACCCAGGAGGGATTAGTAGCAAAGTCTGAAGTTTAGAATTAATGGAAAGTTCTGGAATGATATGCTAGTCTCCTTCTCCCCACCAAACCCATTCATTTGTTTTTTCTACCCCTATTTTTCTTTTTGCTAGGATTTCCTACTTATACACTTATTAGAAATTTATTTGTATCTTGTTATATCTTTTTCAGCCAATGTAAGTCTTGTAAAAATAAAATATATATGCATTTTTTAAAGAAGCAAGCATCTTTTTCATGATGATCTAAAGAGAAAGTATGCTGTTATGTGCACAGGTTCTAGAGTCCTATAAACTAGAGATCAACTTCTGGCTCTCTGCTTTATTAGCTGAGGGATCTAAATTTAAAGCTTCAATATCCTCATTTGTGAACTAGTGAGGTTATCATTACCTATTTCATGGGAGTGTTTTAAGATTAAACACACACAGGTTCTAGAGTCCTATAAACTAGAGATCAACTTCTGGCTCTCTGCTTTATTAGCTGAGTGATCTAAATTTAAAGCTTCAATATCCTCACTTGTGAAGTAGTGAGGTTATCATTACCTATTTCATGGGAGTGTTTTAAGATTAAACACGGTAATACATCTAAAGTATTTAGCATTTTGACTTTTACATGGAAGACATGCAATAAACATCCTACCAGTATTGTTTTTATGCTGACAAGTAATGGGATAGCCAGTAAACAATGGAAAAAATCAGCTGATCCTATCCTAATCTGATAGGATCCACGGATGAGACAGAGAAATGGAGGGAAAAGGACTTGCCCAAGGTTCATTCAGAGAGTCAGTGAAGTTGCTGGGATTTGAACCTGGTCTATGTGGTTCCAAAGCTCATATTCTGAATATTAGTTAGGGTAGGCCAGGTTGTGTGTTGCCATAACAAACATCCCCAAGTCGCAGTGGCTCAGAACAATGAAGATTAATATCCTGTTCTGCAACATGTCCAGCAAGGGTCAGCAGAAGCTCTGTTAGGCTTAGTCACTCAGTGGAAAAATAACAGCCCTGTTTCATTCTAAGTTCCACTATTGCATGTAACTTTCATTTTCCTCCATTTTTATTTTATTTTTCAAAGTTGCCTTTTGCCTTTAATGTGAAGGAGGCCTTGTTTTCACCATGTGGCATCTTTCACGAGTTTTAATCTCAAAGTGGCTGATCAACTTAAGGTAAGTGGCAGGCATTTGGCCTGGTTCCCAGGCTTTGCTTTGCTGCTCTGAGAAAGGAAAGGATTCAGTCAGACACGCAGACAACAGGCATCACCAGCGGCTCCCACATTCCATTCATTTTAACACAGATTAGGTTGGCACGATTCTACTGTTTACTGAAATCTCCTAGGTGTTGCATTTTTCCTTTTTCTTGCCATGGTTATCCACGATGGTTTTCTCAGGTCAAGACCTTCACATGCCAAATAGCTTGCAGGGCTCTGGTATCCTAAGTTCTGTTCTCTCCTTTTGAAAGTTCAGTGTATTATTGTGATTGTTGTATTGTTGTGTCTTTCTTCCTTTTCTTTTCTTTTTTTTCAAAAATTTATTTGTTGATTTTTTAGCTCCCACTTATGAGTGAGGACATGTGGTATTTCTCTTTCTGTGCCTTCCTTATTTCACTTAACATGATTTTCTCGAAGTTTATCCATGTTGCTGTGAGTGGCAGTATTTCATTCTTTTTTATAGGCAGAGTAGTGTTCCATTGTGTATATATACCACATTTTCCTTAGTCTGTTGTCTTGTGATGGACGTTTAGGTTGCTTCCAACTCCCGGCTATTGTAAACAGAGCTGTGATGGAACATGGGGGGTGGGGTCAAGTATCCCTTTTACATGATGATTTCCATTCCTTTGCATATATACCTAGCAGTGGAATTGCTGGATCATACGGCAGTTCTATCTGTAGTTGTCTTAGGAACTGTTTTCCATAATGGCTGCACAATTTACAGTTCCATCTGGAGTGTAGAAGTGCTTCCCTTTCTTTGCATCCTCATCAGCATTTGTTATTCTCTTTTTGAAAATAGCCAGTCTAACTGGGCTGAGATGATATCTTAGTGTGATTTTGATTTGCATTTCCCTGATGGTGAGTGATGTTGAGCATTTTTTCATGTGTCTTCTGGCCATTTGTATATCTTCTTTTGAGAAATGCCTGTGCAGCTTCTTTACCAATTTTTTTTAACTGGGTTGTTTTTTCTGCACAATTTACAGTTCCATCTGGAGTGTAGAAGTGCTTCCCTTTCTTTGCATCCTCATCAACATTTGTTATTCTCTTTTTGAAAATAGCCAGTCTAACTGGGCTGAGATGATATCTTAGTGTGATTTTGATTTGCATTTCCCTGGTGGTGAGTGATGTTGAGCATTTTTTCATGTGTCTTCTGGCCATTTGTATATCTTCTTTTGAGAAATGCCTGTGCAGCTTCTTTGCCAATTTTTTTAACTGCGTTGTTTTTCACTCTTGAGTTGTTTGAGTTCCTTGTATATTCTGGATATTAATCCTTTGTCAGATGCATAGNTCTGTAGGTTGTCTTTTTGCTCTGTTGATTGTTCCTTTGGTTGTGCAGAAGCTTTTTAGTTTGATATAATCCCATTTGTTTATTTTTCCTTTTGCTGCCTGTTCTTTGGGGGTCATATTCATAAAGTATTTGCTCAGTCCTACTTTCTGAAATGTTTCCCCTGTTTTCTTTTAGGAGTTTTATAGTTTCAGGTCTTATATTTAAATCTTTAATCTATTTTGAGCTGATTTTGGTATGTGGTGAGACGTATGGGTCTAGTTTAATTCTTGTACATATGGATGTCCAATTTTCCCAGCAACATTTATTGAAGAGGCTGTCTTTTCCTGAATGTATGCTGTATGTTCTTGATGTCTTCATCAAGATCAGCTGGCTGTAAGTATGTGTGTTGATTTCTTGGTTCTCTATTCTTTTCCATTGGTCCAAGTGAATGTTTTTATGCCAGTACCATGCTATTTTGGCTTTATAGCTTTGTAGTATAATTTGAAATCAGGTAGTATTATGCCTCTGACTTTATTTTTTTTCCCCTCAGGATCGCTTTGGCTATTTGGTGTCTTTTGTTGTTCCATAAGAATGTTAAGATTGTTTTTTCTATTTCTGTGAAGAATGTCATTAGAATTTGCATGGGGATTACATTGAATCTGTAGATTGCTTTGGGTAGTATGAATATTTTCATAATGTTAATTCTTCCAGTCCAAAACCATGCAATGTCTTTCCATCTTTTTGTGCCATTAGTATTTGCATGGGGATTACATTGAATCTGTAGATTGCTTTGGGTAGTATGGATATTTTCATAATGTTAATTCTTCCAGTCCAAAACCATGCAATGTCTTTCCATCTTTTTGTGTCCTCTTTAATTTCTTTCAACAATGATTTGTAGTTCTCATTGTAGCAATCTTTCACTTCCTTGGTTAAATTGATTCCTAGATATTTTATTATCTGCTATCTCTTTTAGATTTTCTTCATTTCAAAAATTTCTTTTGTCTTCTTTTTTGTCCACCCAAGGTATGTCAAAGAGACTGTCTTCAGGACCAGAATGCTTTCTTCTACTTGCTCTAGCCTGCTGTTTAAGCTCTCAGTTGTGTTTTTATTTCACTGCATGACTCCTTCAGTTCCATGGGTTCTGCTTCATTCCTTTTTAAAGTATTAAACTCTTGGTAAATTTCCTTCTTCATATCTTGGGTAGCTTTTCTCAGTTCATCGTGTCATCTAACTGCATCTTCTTGTATCTCATTGAGTTTCCTTAAGATTTTTACTTGGAATTACTTTTCAGTCAGTTCAAGGGTTTCTTGCTCTATGGTTTCTGGTACCTGAGAGCTATTATATTCCTTTGGTGGGCTTATATTGTTTTAAGTTTTTCATATTTCTAGTATCTCTACATTGACATCTGGTCATCTCCTTCCCTGGACTCCATTGATGACCCTCCTGTGTCAGTTCAACTGAGTGGTTGGCAGTCTGCCTGCATAGCAGCAGAGGTTGCTGCAGCTGCTGCTGTGGTAGCAGGCTGCCCTTGCAGTGGCAGTGTATGTGGAGGTGGCTTTGATAGGCCGCTTGCGTGGCAACAGTGGCTCCAGTGGTGGCAGGCTGCTTGCATGATGGTGGCTGCCTGGAGACCCCAGTGATGGCAGTAACTGCAGCATTGGCAGTTGCAGTAGCTATTTGCTTGACTTCAGTGTCCACAGCAGTGGCCCACACAGCTATGGTGTCTGCAGTGGTAGCAGGGTTACCTTGCAGTGGCAGTAGCAGCATTGGTTGTTGTAACTGCCTCTCTCACAGCAGTGGGGTTACCTCGTGGGGGCTTCAGGGGTGCTGATAGATGCAAATGTCTCCCTCGCATCTGTGGTGTCCTTGGCAGCAATGGGGTTAACTTGTGGTGGTGGTGACCACAGCTGTCGCCCCCGTGTCTGCTGCAGGGTTCACAGCTGCAGTGACAGGCAACCCACAGGACTGTTGCTCTGTGGGGAGTTGCTCTGTGATAGGCGATAGTTCTGGGACTGGACAATGGCTCTGGCAACTGCAGTGGTGGTGGCAGTGGGCTCATTTTGATCTTCCTCTGTGGGAGGAATGCACCCTGGGCCCCTCTAGTCTACATCTTCTCAGAAGTCCTCCATTTTTCTCAATTTTTAAATCATCAAAATGAGACAACTATTTTCTCCCCCCAGGTTGAGCGGATCTGTAAACATTTCTTTGGAAAAAAACCATCTAAATTAATTCTATAATGATCAAGTTACAAATTTATATCTTACTATTTTAAAGATAGACTATATTGCATTAAAGCAGGTACCTATTAGAGTCTCAAAGGAAAACAATAATAATCCCGGGATGACTAATTTTGGGTATCTGCTATACCAGAATAAATATGTTAGTGTGATAAGAAAGTCCATGGGGACAATGCTTTTGAACATCAGCAGTGTATTAGCTGAAGCTTCCTTGCACAGTCAAGCAGGTGTCTTTGGGCGACATAATTTTCTACAGTGACCAAATTCTATTATATGGCACAAATTTGAAAATAATTATATTTTAAGTTTCAACTTTAAATTTTAAAACATATTTTATGGTACCAAACAAAAGTGACAGTCTTAAGTACCTCTGAAAGATCAGAGGTAAACGATCTATAAGAATTCAGTAAGGGATCGAAATATCCAGAGGTCTCTTCTGGTGAAAAGATTGTTACATTAATGGTCTTTGAAAACATTTCTCTGAAGACTCCATATGGTAACAGGAACAAAAATGTGGATTCTTGGTCAGTTCCTTGACATATAAATTGTCCTGAAATATTTCCGGGCTTTGTCATACCTTACATCCTCTTTTAATAATAAAAGTTGCCTTAACTGTTCACTTTTATAAAGCCATAGAGTACTCATAAAAGAATTAAAAATGTTGTCTAGAAATGAGATAGTGGATTCATAAACTATTGAGAGTTTTTAGAGATCTTGTAATACTAGAACATTCTGATTTTTAAAGAGTGGCCAAGTATTTTCTTAAATGTAATCCCACCCACTCCAAACATCTGTAGGACCTGGGGCAAGACCACAATGAGGTTCTGTGGCCCTTTTTTTCCTGCATCCACCTCTGTCCCGCATCATGTAGGGCTTTGCTTGCTGGCATGTGGACACCCCAGCCACATGTCCAGAAGAAGATTAAGCTCCTTCTTAAATCTTCTGCACACAGATGAGCTTGACCGCCCCTGGGGCCTGGGGGCGTACACAAAAGTGGCTCGACTCACCCTCTAGAACATTATCATCACCTGGGAGCTTGTTAGAAATGAAGAATCACAGGCTCCACCAAGATCTACTGACTCATAGTCCACTTTCTCCTGAAATATCTAGGCCCTATGTATGCACATTAGAGTTTGGAAACTCCTGCTTTAAAGTGGGAAGTTGAGGACAGTAGTCCCCATCTCTTAGGTCTTGGGGTGGTACCATTGAGATGCTCAGTTTCTCTCTTGGTCTCTGAAAGGACTGAAAAGATTCTGGCCAAGGATCAGTTCTGTCCATTTTCTTGTTAGACTTTTGTACCTTTCAAATTACAGCTGATGTTAATATGTGTACCTATATATATTTGAAGACATTTTTAGTTGGGTACTTTTCCTTAAACTGTTCTCTTATTTGGAATGTAACCCACCTTACCCCACGATACTCTGCCAGCATCCAAGTCAACATTCAATTGCAGCACGGTGGCCACCTTCTGGGCAGCCTCTCTCAACACCCCCTAAGAAAGATCTTCCCATTCTGACCCCATCATCCTTAATAAGAACCACTGGGATTTCACTTAGTACAATCTGCTCTGGCTATACAGTTGAATCCTCTACTAGACTGCAGCTTTCTGACAGTAGGAACTGAGTCCTTTTTATCTTTGGATCCTCTATTACCCATAGCTTGAACCTCTTAGATTTTCAATAAATGTGTGCTAAATTAAATCTCGATCTTTTATATCGATTTTTTTAGTGGCTTCTGCAATTCTCTACTAGTGCTGAGAAGTAAAATTAAAATAGTCTGCTGTTTTATTGAAGATAGCTTGTACTGATGGGTTTTATCACATTTAGGAAAGAGAACACCTTTGGAATTCCTATGTGAAGCCGTGTTTATGTCTGACCTCGTGGCCACGAGGAGGAGGAAGTGCTAGACCACAGCCGGAGCCCTTGAGAAGCGCGTTGCGGTTTTGTCAGTGATCTCCCCTGCCGAGTGAACATAATAATGTTCACATGGAGGAGTTGTAGTTTGGGGAATGAACATCCGGTATAGAAAGAATAGAGCTGGAGGAAAAGAAAATTATAAAAAATGGAATATGAAAGTATAAAGGAATGGTAAATTTTTATGACTGGAAGTTTATGATTAGAAATCCTTTGGCTCTTCATGCTTGTGGATTATAGTTAGGAAAGCAAGGAGGTACAGAAGACGGGTCAGTAAACTTGGCATTGGGAGACTATTATGTTCTAGTTTTGACTCTTCTACTAATTAACTGAGCATCTGTCGTTACATCCGAAATACGAATATTTAGATTCAGTGTTTTTTAACCAGGGACAAAAGCTAGAATGATGTGGGGGGCTTGTTTATGGACACATAGCAAAATATCAGACCCAGAAATGCATATTCACTACGTCTGTGATGGGCCCCAAGCATGACATGTCTTTCCAGTGTTCATCTCTGGTTAAGAATCAGTAGATTAGATGTTCTTTTAACGGTCCTTCTAGCTCAAATATTCCCTGATTTAATGACTATCAGCCGCATAATGATGGTGTGGTTAGGGGCATACATGTGTGGCAGACCCTGCTGATTGTACCTTTCTTCCTTCAGAAACACAAACCCAAAGTTTTGGCTGGGTACGTGACGTCCTTCTAGCTCAAATATTCCCTGATTTAATGACTATCAGCCGCATAATGATGGTGTGGTTAGGGGCATACATGTGTGGCAGACACTGCTGATTGTACCTTTCTTCCTTCAGAAACACAAACCCAAAGTTTTGGCTGGGTACGTGACTTACAAGAATAAAAATTACATTTCCAAGCTTCTCTTTGGCCGTGCACTAAATTCTGGGCAAAGGGAAGTGGTATGTGCAAATCCTGGAAGTACCCTCAGAGGAAAGAGAGCATGCCTTTCTTCCCTTCTTTTATTTGCTAATCGGCACACAAAAAGACAGCAAAAGGTGGATCAGCTGTGTGGGTCCATGACATGGAAACTGTGGGCTGAAGATGGCAAATAACCAAGGTAGGAGGAGACTGGGTCCAAAACTCCGTGGAGTGCCATGGAGCCTTGAACTCACCACCTCTAGGCTTCCTTTCCATGGGAGAGAAACACATTATTATCTAGTTAAAGTAACTGCTACTTTGGTTTTACTCTTTCTTTCAGCCAAACCTATTTTAAACAAACACAATGTAAACAATCCGTGGAGCAGGAAAAAGACTTCATGGACTCCAGTTATGTTTCCCAATCTGCGTGTCAGCATAAATTGGAATGTCTATTTACTGCAGGTTTTTGTTTTGTAGTTATGAAAGTGTTGTATGTCTATAAGACACAGAATAATCTTTTTCATAAACGGCACTTCTTTCATAGCCAAGAATTGATTGGGGAGGGTGCTGGGGGGGAATAGGCTAGGAAGCATAAATGTAATTTGCTTTCTATGATTTTATCTTATTCTCTATGAATAATGTATAATTTCTTTGTCATATATTTACACATACACACATGTAATTTTTTTGGACACAAAATATATTGTTCTCCCAGTTGTCATCAATTTTGTATAAAACTTGGTGGGCCCTGAACTACCAAGCACAAGCATTTAAATT
>NW_007730905.1:129583-131249 GCF_000696425.1 Galeopterus variegatus | reverse complement strand
GCTCTATAAGCTAGATACCATTATTGTCTTCATTTTGTAAGTGAGGGACCTGAAGCGCTGAGACCTAACTTACCTCAAATTCGAAATCCAGCACATGGCAGAGCTAGAATATCAACTCTGGCAATCTAGTTACAGAATCCTCACTCTTTTTTTTTATTTTTATCATTTCTTTATTTTAATTTTTTCTGTTGTTCTTTAATTTTGACATGTAATACTTGTACATATTTATGGGGTACAGGTATATTTCAATATATGTATACAATGTATGATGATCATATCAGGGTTACAAGCATATTCATCATCGTAAACATTTGTCATTTTTTTGTGATGAGAGCATTTGAGCTCCTCTCTTCTAGCCATTTGAAAACACACAATACATTGGTTTTGGCTGGCCGATTAGCTCAGTCAGAGCGTGGCGTTATAACACCAAGGTCAAAGGTTCAGATCCCTGCACTGGTTATTGTTAATTGCAGACACCCAGCACTACTGTACACCATTAGAACTCATTTGTAATATCTAGTATAATTTTGTATCCATTAACCAACCTCTCCCTGTCCCCCAGTCCCCTCCCCTTCCCAGCCTCTAGTAACGACAATTCTACTCTCTACTTCTATAAACTCAACTTTTTTTTAGCTCCCATATATGAGTGAGAACACGTGATATCCATCTTTCTGTATCTGACTTATTTCACTTAACATAATGTCTTACAGATTCATCCATGTTGCTGTAATGACAGGAATCCATTCTTTCGTATGGCTGAATAGCATCCCATTGTGCGTATATACACTGCACTTTCTTTATTCAGAATATTACTCTATACTATACTGGCACTCAACCAACCAACCAACCAAACAAACAAACCAAAACCCACACTAATCGTTAGAATGATGTTTNTTTTTTCCCCCATGTATACTTGGATGAAAACACACACAAATACATGCATGTGCACACACCACAAAACAAAACAAACGCCTTTTCACATACAGAATAGAAACCCAACCAAATTCAACCCCACAGAAAGATGTTTGGGAGAGGAAAGGAGGCAGAGAGTAGCCACAAAGGGTTTTCTCTTTTTACCTTCATTTCTCTCCTCCGGGTTAGTGTAGATGGAAGCCAGAGTAAATAAGGAAAAGATAACAAAAGCCCATAAAATAAATGCCATTTCCAGGTTGGTGAATGGAAGCTCCATGAACCACCAAAAACTTCTTCACCTACAAAAGAAAACAAACATTGGCTTAGCATGCTGTAATCCAGAGACAGCTTGCTCAGCAATTATTTATTTTAGAACCAAACACATATAAGATTTACTAAAACTTGTTGAAATACTTCTGTGTACCTGGAACGGCATATTTGGTACTAGCAAAAATGAAGTGTGCTCTCATTTTTTTTGAAATTTGGCGTATATGAACTTATACCTGCACTGCGTAGACTGGAAAGGAACATAAAAGTCTGAATGGCACTCCATCAGTGTTTACAAATCTTTGTGAGTTTTTTGACACAAATCTGGGAGTAAAGACAGGATATGCTAACATGATGACCACTTAAAAGGGGCCAGGCATTGTTTCAAGAGCTTCACAGCTATTATCTTTTTAAATCCTCATAATAGCTCTATAAGCTAGATACCATTATTGTCTTCATTTTGTAAGTGAGGGACCTGAAGCGCTGA
>NW_007730905.1:112815-128376 GCF_000696425.1 Galeopterus variegatus | reverse complement strand
CAACCAACCAACCAACCAAACAAACAAACCAAAACCCACACTAATCGTTAGAATGATGTTTGGCAAAGCATTACATGGGCTGATGGGAAAAGAGTTTTTATGTTAGACAGTGGGAGAAGGTAAAGTTGGTTAGGCAAAGGATAATTGAAAGAACTTAATGTCAAGGTGAGGATGTAGTCTTGATTCAAGTGATGTTAGAAAGGGGAATGTAAGGTCTTTAGCAGGACAAGGACATGATGAAGCAGTGTTTTGAGAATATTAATTGCATTTCCATGTGCGGGATAGATTGAAGGAAAAGGATGACAATTGGGGAAAAAACTCAGAGTGAGATTTTTTTAGCTATGTATTAGGAGTTTAGCAACAGAAATAGAGAGAAAAGGGTGAAGCTAAGATCCACTTTGAAGAAAGGGCAGAAAGACCTTGGCAGCTTGTTGGCTCTATGGAGTGCAGAGGGTGCTCCAACACTTTAAAATTAAACACAAGGAGGAAGAGGGAAGATGAGAATCACTGGGGGGAAAAATCCACAAAATCATGTGCAAATTCAGCGGTAGAGAATATGAATTCCTCAGATTTCCTTGTTGTTAGTAGAGATGTAGATACACTCTCATACATTCCCCAATCTATTAATATTTGGAAATTAGATTGATCATGTTTGTGCTTTTTAGAGGATAGGAAGACCATTAGCTCTGTTAAAACAGCACAGAGAATAAAAATTATTTTTATTGCCAGTATCTTGTGTTGACTGTTTGTTTCCTCATGAAAAAAATTAAAAAGTAAAAATAAAAACAGAAAAGAAAAGAGAAATTGCACCACCTGGTGGTGTCTAAGTGCTATAGACTGGAGAAAGAAATAAATTACCCAAACTCTAACGATGTTTCATTAGACACACGTGTTACCCCAAACCTATGCAAAATGGTTTTCCCTATTCTTCACTTTTGTTTCATGACTAGCATATCAGCAGATTGTCAGGGCACTTTTTCTGAACGGAGGCAGCCATTAATGTTTTCTAGACACATAGATCAAACGCAGGGAGCTATTTATAGCGCATCGTCCTGGATGGTGCCATTCTAGGCATTGTAAATAACAACTAAAGTAGTGACCTATGGATTTTCAGTAGAAATTGAGGGTTGGGGAGGAGACATAGATAGTGGGATTATATATATTGTCAGACATCTAGGACTATTGAATATGGAATCTAATTACCTCCTACTCCAGTGTTCAGGGCAAGGGGCCCTCAGTCAGGAGCTCGCTACCATTGTGGCCGTAATTCCAGAAACGGTGATTCCATGGCCATCTTCTGGGTCTGAAAACCATTCAAAATATATTGTCTGAATGCAAAGGTGATGCTCTTGGTGTTACTTAAACTGTCCCCATTCTTGAATATCCTTGTGGGAGAATCTGAAAAACGATTGTGCAACCTGCATTTCTTCCTGGGTTGTGTACCTAACAGTCTGCTCTCCGGACACTTTTCTCTATCTCAGTTTACTTGATGCATACGTGAATCACTTGTTCCCTGCAGCTTCTCAAAGGGTTAGGGCTAATTGCATTATTATTTAGTAGCAGACTGCAGAGAAATCATATTCATTTTTACATGATAAAAAGTAAATCTTACGCAGCTCTCTCTGCTTCCACTATCTTGCAATGTGAGACCCTGAGTCACTGTCGCCAGCACCAGATGGACTTTGGATATCCTAGCCTCCGAAACTGTAAGTAATAAATTTCATTTTCTTAATAAATAAATAAATCTAACCCATTTTATCATATCATATATCATCTCATGTCACGTTTAAGCTTATCTGAGCTTATTTGTTACTTAGTTCACTAATAACTAAAGCACAGTTACCTTGATTTGTCATTATTTCTTAGATAATTCCAGGAAGCCAATTAAACTCGGGCATTAGCTTCTTAATTTTTAGAGGAAATGGGTCATAAAACTAATCTTACCCCACATGTTCTACATGCCTACTGTCCTACAGCATCCAGAATGATCTTTATGAATGTAAATCAGATCATGCCACTATTCTGCTTAACTCCCAAATGGATTCCCTTGCTGCCCCCCCCAAAAAAAAAATTCTGAAAAATGAAAACAAACAAACAAACAAAAAAAACCCCTTGGAATAAAATCTGAATTTGCAATTCTTCTGCCCCACCCACCTCCTCTCTGAGGGTAGCGCCTGTGATACTTCGCTTGTGTTCCTGGACGTGCTGAGCTCACCCTGGCCCAGACCCTGCACAGCTCTTCCACATGTTTATGTTTAGTTTCTGTTTGTTCTTCCCTCTTCAGTCCAAACACCACCTCCCCACAGAGACCTCCAATCTAAACCAGGTTCTGAGCCCTGTTTTACTTTCATCAGAATTCTTACTATCCATTGCATTTTTTTTTTTTTTTTTGGTTTGTCTGTCTTTTTCATAAAATAATGCTTCACGAAAGCAGGTCTGTTTACCTTTGTATCTATAGGGCTTAGAAAATATTTGTTGAATTAGCAAAAATAAATGACTGGATGAAAGCAGCACATAAATAAGAAAGTTGACACAAAAATCTGAATTTCATAGCTATGGACAGAAAATTTGGATTGAAGGTATATTTAGAAATCTCAGTGGTATCAAGCACTCTTCCTTGAGAAAATTCCTCCCCAAGGACAAGAAGTACACTTTGAAAGCGACTTTAAGTTTTCAACAAAATAGGCACTGTGTGGTTGGGGCTGATGGGGTTTTTTGCTCCTGTTACTGTCCACACGGGGGAGGTGTATTTCTTCTCCTTTGCTGCTTTATTTTTCTCTCTCGTGGTTGCCTACCAGGCTCGCTGCTCTTTTTGTGTCCCCGTTTGTTCTACCGTGATACCCTGGGGTGCTGTCGTGATTGCTTAGGGACTGCGTGGAACATGCTCTTCTTGCTGAATCTCCTTCCTAATGTAAATGCTGTGTGTATGCACTGAGGGCCGAAGGCACTAGGTAGAATGATTGCTTTAATCCAAAGAAAAACCTGCCAGAGCCAAGATAAAGGGTTTATTCACAGTAAGTCAATAAACTTTTCTGGCACCAAGGAATTTTAGTATTTTGCATTCTTACGGCTTGCGACATCAGGAAACTACCGGCTGAAAAACGTTCTGTGAAATACTGCTGCCTTCCCCTTCCCTCTTGTTTTCAAAGGCCTTGGGAGAAAGTCTAAAAGCTGTGTTTTTTTCAGATATTCTCATGGTCTCACCTGAAAGCTCAGGCTCTGGCCACTAACTGAACATGCATACCGTTTCCTTTGCCTGTTGGACTTGTCTGCCTTCTTTTTTCCTGAGACAAAGTATCTCTCTGTCCTTTAAAAATTCTCCTCTGCTGCATAGAATACTTGTTTCATTTAAATGATCTGAAACCGGTGGCACTTCTTCCTGTTGTGTCTGTAGGAATGTAGATGGCTATACAAGTATAGGTGCTTCGGTCATGGTGTAAATACCATCTACGAAACAAGGCTTTGAACTATAATCTTTTTCATCTCTGAAACAATGTAAAGCTACACGACTCTGCCAGTTGTGGGGTTGAGGCAATAGCTATGCTAAAGCCAAAATATTTCATTATTTTAGTTATACTAAGTTTCCATTTGTATTGTCAGGGCTAGGGCTCAGACCCTTCAAACCCCTTGTACAGACTGGGTCACAAACCCCTCATACTCCAGGCTGGGTCACCAGACCCCTCACATGCAGGTCCATGCCAAGTATTTGGGAAAGGTCCTGGGAGCTATCAGCAGATGACATGAGCTCAGTTCTCAGCAGCAGTGGTGGCAGTGGCCTCTCGGAGGGTCCCGGGGACAGTGGCAGCAACAGCCTCCAGCAGCACTAGTGGCCTCCCCATGGCCTCCCCAGGGGCATCCCGGGGGTGGGGGACCCTGTGTATCAGAGCTGTTAGTCCTTTATACTTATGTCATATCCCAGGACACCTGGGTGCACATGCGCAATTACATTAGACAATAACCAGGGAACACCTGGGCACACGTGCACATTTACATCAAATGCTCGGCAAGATTCTGAACATCTGAGGGGCCCTGACCATTTTCCTATATTTTCCCGACAAACGACAACACTCAGTCTCTGTATATGTGTTCTCGAATTATCTATTCACCTTATAGGCTCATATAGGCAGAAAATGGTTTTCTTGGTTACTCCCTGTCACCAAGTACTTGGCAAATTGCCCTTTCCGAATGACAAAGGACGTGCTCCCACCTCCTGCCACTGTTGCTCAACTCCACATTTTAACCTGCTGTCTCCTCGGCCAATTTTCTCAATCTTTATTTTGGATCCCCTATCATATGGCTTTTTTTGTTTGTTACTTGGACAACTCCATATTTCAAGCCACTTTCTCTTCAAACTCTAACTACAAAGCCATCTCCTCCATGAGAATTTCCTCTAAAATTTTAGGTTTGTAAAAAAAATCAAAGATCACCTTGTCCAAACACTATGTGTCAAGCTAGGGCTGGGGCTCACAGACCCCTTGAGCCCGTTGTACAGACTGGGTCACAAGCCCGCCACACGCAGGTCTATGAGCTAGGCAATAGAAGAAGGTCCTTGGAGCCGTGGGTAAAAAATTAATAGGCTTTATTCAGAGCTAGGAGCAGCCACCCTAGTGGCTTTCCAGAGTGCCCCAGAAGCACCATGTATCAGAGCCGTTGGTCCTTTCTACTTAAGTCGATAACCCAGGACACCTGGGTGCCCACGTGCATCTACATCAGACAATAACCAAGGAACATGTGGGCACACGTGCATATTTCCATCAAATGTTCGGCAAGATTCTGAACATCTGAGGGGCTCTAACCATTTTTCTATATTTTCCCAACACCATGCAAATTCTAAATGCTCTCTAATCTGTTTTGGTCAAATAGATGCCCAGCCTAAGCTTGAATTCCTCCAGTGAACAGGGGACTCATTACCACTGGAGGCAACCCTTTTAACTTCTGGGTAGCTCTGCTCATTAGAAAACTCTTCAAATGAGCTGAAATCCTACTCCTTGTAACCATCAGCATTTGGTTTCTGAATGCAGAACTAGTATGTTCCTCTTTCCTTTGAGGGCTCTTCAGATATATGAATACATTGAATTTATTCTGGGTTTCCTTTTCTTTGTCTAAACAAACATTCCTCAGATAATGTAGTTCTGTATCCCTTCTCCCTTGTGATTTCTCTCCTTTGCTTCCAAATCCTTTTAAAGTGGAGTGACCCAGCTGAAGACAATCTTTGGTATTAGGCCGAGTAGATTTCAGTAGGGCAGCAGCAGCAGCATCGGTATTTTAGCTGTTCTCTTCCTGCCTGTGGTCTGGTTACCAGTCAGGCCTTATTTAAAAAAAAAAAATAAATAAAAAATAAAAAAATATATATATATATATTGTTCCTACTGTCTGACTGAACCCCCTATTTCTTGTTTCTTCTGCATTATTACCTATTTTCCAAATCATAGTTCTTGTATTCCACACTTTTTTTGTTGGTTGCTTGGTCCTTAATATTTATACCCACTTAATTTCATGTTACTAGATTTAGCACATCTATCCTATCTGTCTAAGATCTTTTCAGATCCTTCTCCTATCATCCCGCATATTTGAAAATTCATTCAGCTTTAGGTCACCAACAAGTTTTTTTCTACTTTTTAATTTTTCTCCAGCTTTATTGAGGAATAATTGGCAAGTAAAAATTGAGCATATTTAGGATGCACAGTCTGATGTTTTCATATACATATGCAACCAAAAGCTTAACGAGCAGGGCTTCTATGCCTTCATTTAAATCTTTGGTATAAACATTGCCTGGAACAAGTTTATCTGTTCTGTTAGAACAAGCCAAATATACTGTGATTATTGGATTTGCTTAATCTACAAGTTTAGAAGATCACTTTTTGGAGGTTTAGGGAGGATTATATGAGATAAAGAACTTTGAACAGTTCCTGACATTTGGTGGGTGTTCAATAAATATAGTCTTGACTTTTATCTCCCTTCCTGTACCTACCACAAATTCTTAAGTTTGATTCATCTTTGCAAATCTGTTCTTTCTAAAAAAAATGAAAATTCTTTTAATTTTGGTCTGAGTCTCTCTTTGGTCCTTTACAAATTCTCAGGTTTTAGCTACATAATTATATTAAAAGACCTTATTCTCATCTCTTCTGATGTACTTACTAGTTTTCAATTTATTTAATATCACTTTCTGTATTTCTAAGGGTAATTTAAAAAATATAACATCTATTATTTTTTTGTGATTATAAGAGATATAATATTTGTTGGAGAATTTTGGAAAATAAATAAAAATAGGAAAAAATATAATCAAAGAAAGGTTTATGTTTTCATTTTGATATTCTCAATGAATTCTTTAGTCAGTGGGCATTTATACTGTCGGAAGAAGCATTACCTAATTTGCAATTCTCTGAGGTATAAATTTCTTAAAGCCCCCCCCACTTGCCCCAAGAGTATACTGTATTTAACTCAAGTTCATGTTATCAATATTGACTTTCATTTTTTTCTTTACTTCTTTTGTTTCTAGCTGAGCAAAATAATTAGGATCCTTTTGTGACTGAAAAATAATAGCTCTCAAAGTCTTCTTAACTTGAAATTATATGAGCTCTAGTTTTGTCCAAGTAGAGCATAAATTCAGGTATCTATATTTTCCCCTTTGCATGTTCTTCAAAGTGTTTCGTTTATCTAGGCAGGGTGGAATCACATATATCCACCCACATCTGAGTAGCTCCAGTGCTCTTCAACCTGGTAAATAAATTGTGTGTTAAACATTAGCAAATGTTTTATATCTTTTTTTATGACAGTATTGCAGGCTCTGATTAGATGTTGTTGAATATTTTGATTAAATTAGGCATTTTCACTCAATCATCTTGAATGAATTACATATTTGTTAAAATAGAAGCAGCTTTTACTTAGGACATTATACCTACGCTCCCAATGCCTTGAGTTCCTGGTTGATGTTTGGTATGTCTTTAGTCTTTGGGCTTCCTAAAACTTTGCAGGAGCTATCCTGTTTTTGCCTGTGCTTGTTATCCATTTTAAGGTAGACTTTTTTTGTTGTTATGAATATTCATGAGATACAGAGGTCATTGTCACCCCTCGTGCCCAAGATGTGAAGGCCAGATTCATACTGGTGGTAGACATTTTTATAGCCACCTCCAAATCATAAGCTCCTCATCACAAAGTTTTTACTTAACATTGCAAGCAGTTTCCCATTTCATGACCAACGAGGCCATGCATAGTACACTCTGTCTGAGCATTGGGGTTGGTGGCCTAAGGTGAGGTGGGGTGGCTTTCTCCCATGTTCTCCCTCTTGCTGACACTGGCTGAGCTAGTGAGAGCCTTGGAAATGAGAGCCAAGACAAAGCATCAGAGACGTCATTAAATTGAGTCTTATGTTCAGGGTGGAGATTACCTATTGCATCCTAGGCATAACTGTGAAAGTGGACCATTGGGCTGCTGGATAATAGAATCTTATTGACCAAGCTCTTTGTAAGTATAGAGTCTATTCTAGGCATGAAGAATTGACTGTGGCTTCTTTAATTATGTGAATCGATGCTGTAATTTCTAAATTGCTAGATTCTAAAGGACAGAAATTGCGTTTACCTTTGCAATTTCCTTTGTAAAATTACAAGATAAGCCATGCTAAGGTTCAAGAACAGTTTATAAATAATTTTTTTTTATGATAATGATGATGGCTTAATAATAGAGTTCAGATGATTATGTGAAGAATAGAAATCAATTCAAGAAAACTTTTCTATTTATTACCTGGAACTCTTAAAATAAATTTATTGGTTTACTTCTTTACAGCAGTAATGATCGCAAAATGATAATGATGATGGCTTAATAATAGAGTTCAGATGATTATGTGAAGAATAGAAATCAATTCAAGAAAACTTTTCTATTTGTTACCTGGAACTCTTAAAATAAATTTATTGGTTTACTTCTTTACAGCAGTAATGATCGCAAAAATATTTCTCTGATAAATATATATATCATAGTATTATATATATATATTATACTATAACATAAAGATCAATTGGTAGTAAATCCTGTGGGGTTTTTTTGTTTGTTTTTTATAAATGAGGAGTTAACACTTAAATACTGTATTTGACAATACAGTAGGTCTCAAAAATGGGCAGAAAAATAACCAAGGGACTTAACCATTTGAGACAGAAAGGCAATAAAAATGTATCATTTATCATAGATTGGCAATTGTGTTTTGAGAAAACGTACAATAATATTTCTAAACTGCAAGGAACTTAGATTTCACTGGACAATGATCTCGCACATCCTTGGACTCTTGTGTACTGTTTCTCAAACTTAACATGTTTAAAACTGAATTGCTTCTTTATCTCACCCTCATGGTCTTTTTCTTCTCATTTGGCAGAAGCTTCATCCTTCCAGTTGCTCAGCACAAAATCCTTGCCGTCATCCTCGACTCCTCTTTCTGTCATGCTCTGTGTCCCTCTCCCACCGAGAGCTCCTGCTGGCTTTCTCTTCAGCGTGTGTGCAGAATCCCAGCACTCCAACGCACCCACCCTGATTTCAGGCACTGTCCCCTCTCACAGGGTTTACCTCCTCACTGATGTTTGAGTTTCTCCCCTTGCTTCTCTTAAGTCTACTCTTCAGACAGTGTATTAAAAATGTAAGGCACGCTACTTCACTTAACTGCTCGAAACCCTGTTATTCCTCCATTTCAGTCAGAGTAAAAGCCAACATCCTTACAGTGTCCTGTTAGAAGACCCTATCTTAAGTAGTTCCCGTTGTGTCTCTGACTTTCTCTCCTACTTCTCTCCTCCTTGTTTGCTTCATTCTAGTACTTTGGCTTCTGCCCCTTCACTCCAGACACACCTCCACCGCAGGGCCTCGCTACAAGCTGTTCAGCTGTTACTACCAGCTGTTATCTTTGCCCAGAATACTTTCTCCAGATAGCTGAGTGGCATACTCCCTTACCTCCTTCAGTTCTTCACTGTTTTACCTTCTACGTGGTCTGCTCTCACCGTCCTATTTATTGATTTATTGGGGGGGGGCCATAAGACACAACTTAACCAATCTATTTATTTATTTATTTATTTTTGAAGAAAACAATTCAATTTTATTCCTGCTATACTGGAAGCTGTTATCTTTGCCCAGAATACTTTCTCCAGATAGCTGAGTGGCATACTCCCTTACCTCCTTCAGTTCTTCACTGTTTTACCTCCTACGTGGTCTGCTCTCACCGTCCTATTTATTGATTTATTGGGGGGGGGGGCCATAAGACACAACTTAACCAATCTATCTATTTATTTATTTATTTATTTTTGAAGAAAACAATTCAATTTTATTCCTGCTATACTGGAAATCCTTTGGCATGTCTTAAGCAGAGGAGTGACTGATGTGATTTATGTTTTTATTTTATTAAATTTATTTTTAGTTTTAAAAATTTATTTATTAATATTATTATTTTTTACATTCTAAGGTGTTTTTTGATGGGGAGCAATTGAAGGGGCGAAGGAAAGGGAAGATGAATGGAAATAGGGTTGGGAGTGTAGGAAGGAGGGGAGGTTTGGTTGAGTCCCGTGTCACTCCCCTCATTCCAGTAAGGGAGACCAGGGGGTTCTGGAGGCAGCTTAGTAGTTGTCACTGGGCTGGTTGCAGATGTTCTTCCTGTGGTGGATCAGTCTCACCATCCTATTTAAAATTAAACCCCCCAAATCTCTTTAGATTGCTTTCCTGTATTTTTGCAAATATTGATCACCTTTTAATCATTTACTTATTTATTAATTATTTAGCATAATAGAATTTGAGCTTCACAAGGGCAAAGTTTTTTTGTTTGTTTTGTTTGCTGAGTCTAGAACTGTGCCTGGAATAGTACCTGGCCCATAGTAGGGTGATCAATTATTATTGATCAATATTATCAAATGAATGAATGAATGAAGGGAGACCTGGATATAATTCTGGCTGTTGGAATAATTTATTATAGAACTATCTTTAAGTGACTATAAAAACAAATTTGATAGGCAGTTCAGCCAAACAAAAAGAGTTGACCCATTAGAGTCATACCTTACTCTAGGTCCTGACACTTACTGATATAGTTTCTATATTTTTGACATAATAACAATAATAATAATATTGAACTCACAGGTTGTTATGAGGATTAAACAAATTTACACATATAATGTACTGAATACAGTAACTGATACATTGTAGAACCTCATAAAATGGTAGCTATTATTATTAGCAATCTTCCCTTCCATGGAAATATTATGATGGGCTCTCACAAGATGAATGCATTCTATTAAACATTTAAGGAAAAAATAGTAACACCAATCTTAGATAAAATCATTTAGAAGAGAGAGGAAGAGGAAATAACTCCCAATTATTTTATGAGGCCTGCATTAATTCTGATAGCCAAACCTGACAGATATTACAAAAACAACAAAAGAAAATTGCAGACTAATATTTTTAACAACATAAATATAAAAATCCTAACAAAATGATAGCAATAAAATTCAGTGCTATACTTAAAAGGATAATATTGTGAACAGTAGAGTTTATACCAGATTACCATCCCAAGGTTGGTTTAACATTTGGCAACCAATCAAATAACAGAATAAAGGAGAAAAAAAATATGATCATTTCAATAGATACAGAAAGGACATTTGACAAAATTCAACACTATTCATGTAAAAACCCCACAAAACTCCAACAAATTAGAAATAGACTGATCTTCCTCAATCAGTTAAAGGGCATCTATAAAAAACCTAGAGCTAACTTCATAATTAAACATAAAAAATTGGATGCTTTGCCCCCGAGCAATAAAATCTACTCTAACCACTTCTATTCAATCATATTCCGAAGGTTCTAACCAGTGCAATGAGATGAGAAATAAAAATTAAAAGGCCTGAAGATCATAAAGAAATAAGTAAAACTAACCCTATTTTCAGAAGATATGATTGCTTAGATAGAAAATATTGAGGATTCTACAAAGTAATGATTAGAATTTAGTAAACATCTCAGGATACAAGGTCGATACACAAAAATCAATTGTATTTCTATATATTAGCTTCAAGAATTATAAAATAAAACATAAAAATTTTGCTTAAAACCAAATTTAAAAACTTAGAAATAAATTACCAGATAATATACAAGATGTCTACATTTAAAACTGCAAACCATTGCTAAAAGAAATAAAATAAGATCTAAATAAATTGAGAGACATATCATGTTTATGGATTAGAAGATTCAGTAGTTAAATTTTTCCCTAAATTAACCTATAAATTCAAGGCAATTATAGGCATAATATTATCATACTCTTTTGTAGAAATTGACAAGCTGATTCTAAACTTTCTATGGAAATGCAAAGGAGATAGTACATCAAAACATTTATGAAAAATAGCAAAATTGGAGGTCTCATACTACCTGACTTCAGGACTTACTACGAAGCTATAGTAGTTAAAACTGTGTGATATGTGCATAAGGGAATACAAATAGATTAGAGGAGCTAAATAGAGGGTCCAAAATTAAGATTCACCCTTTATGGGTCATTTGATTTTCCCACAAAGGCTCCAAAGCAATCCAATGGAAAAATAAGATTTTTTAAAAAAATTGTGGTGGCACAACTAGATATCTGAATTTAAAAAAGAAAAGGAAAAAAACTTTTTACCCTTCACTTTTGCTTCACACAATACACAAAAAATAAATTCAACATGGTTTTAAAACTGAATGTAAAAGCTAAAACAATAATATTTCTAGAAAAAAAACATAGGAGAGTATCTTTGCAACGTGGTGGCAGAAAAATACTTTTCAGATAGTACAGAGAAATTAATAATTATACAAAAGTTGGTAATTAGACTTTATCAGAATTTAAAACTAGTGCTCACCAAAATGTACCAGAATTTAGAAAATGGATGTGCTCACTAGTGCTCACCAGAATTTAGAAAATGAATGGGGAAGATTCAGACTGGGAGAGAATATTTGCAAAATATGTATTTGACTAAGGACTTGTATCCACAGTATATACCTATAAAAACTCCTCTAACTCAATAATAAAAAGGCAAACAGTAGAAGCTTTAAAAGATGGGCCAATATTTGAATGGACATTTGACTAAGGAAGATATAGAAATGACCAATAAGCTTAATGGGAAAAGGCTCAACAACATTAGTCATCAGGTAAATGCAAATAAAACCACAATGAGATAGCACTTCCCAACCACCAGAATGGCTAAAATTAAAATTAAACCCCCCAGATTGGCAAGGATGTGGAGTAACTGAAATTCTTACACGATTTGGTGAGGGTGTTAAAATGACACAATTGCTTTGGGAAAGGCTCTGGCAGTCTCCTATGACTAAAACTGCAGCTACAGTGTGACCCAGTAATTCTACTCCTGGTATTTAAACAAGAGACTAAAAACACACATCCAGAGAAACACTTGTATAAGAATGTTCATAGAAGGCTTATTCATAAGAGCAGGAAACTGGACAGAGCCCCAGTGTCCACAGACAATAGAATGGTCACATAAACTGTGGTGTATTCATATAATGGAATACTACTCAACAATAAAAAAGGAATGACTTGCTGACACACACAACAATATGAATGAATCTGAAAAAACATTATGCTTGCATACCGTGTAAAGAACGAGAAAACGTTTGCCTAACTGTGGTGTATTCATATAATGGAATACTACTCAACAATAAAAAAGGAATGACTTGCTGACACACACAACAATGTGAATGAATCTGAAAAAACATTATGCTTGCATACCGTGTAAAGAACGAGAAAACGTTTGCCTCTGCGGGGAGGAGCAGGGACTGATTGGGCAGGGAAAGTTTTCTAGAAGGAACTTTCTAGATCTGGAGTGATGGTGGTGTTCTATATCTGGACAGGAATTTGGATTACAGAGATGTATACATTTATCAAAATCCATCAAATGGTACCCTACAGTTTTGTGCATTTCACTGTTATGAATTTTATCTCATCAAAAGTTGAACAAGCATTGAACTCTAGTTAGTGATAAGTTTTCCTTAGTGTTAAGGCGTAAAGTTTTCTGAGGTCTGCAGCTTTACAATGCGTGATAAAAATACTGTAAGGAAGATAAACTGATGAATGTATAGACGAACGAATACTAAATAATACATACAGAAGCCAACATAGCAAAATGTTACCTGTAGAATCTATGGGGTAGGTGTTTGAGTGTTCATGGTATAATTATCCCAATTTTTCCCTTTGTCGGAGTAATTTTCATAACAAAGTGTTGGGAACAGAAAGGCTTTGCTACTAAAGTCCTAGATAAAATGATTCTTGGTTAGGCTTCTAGATATGAAAAACAGCATTTCGTGTATGTGTTTGTATGGATTTGCTATAAATATTGCATTCCAAAGAATTTCTTAAAAATTGTTGACAGTGCAATTGCTACTCTCTGTCCCGACAGAGGGGAGCCCTGTGAAGCTGGGTGGATTTTCTGTTCCTTATCACATGACACAACAGGCAACTCAATAATGTCAGTTTGACTCAATTTGAATTTTCAAGGCATATCCCACAACATTTTACCTCAGATTTCCAGGTTAAATATATAGAGCAAAATAATGTTGGCTACAGATTTAGATCATCAGATTTATGTTACAGAAAGACTTCAGAAATATTCAGGAGAAAATGTTATCATATATCTGCTTTTAACCCTAAATTATAAATAAATCAACCATTATTTAACTATGTTGCTCAGAAATATTTTCCTAGAAATTATTTCTTGCTTTCACTAAAATATGGTACTATATTTTCAACAGTAGGAAAGTACAAAAACTGACTGAGGTCTTGTGATTTAATTGAGTTTGCTTAATTCTACCTAGGAACTAAATGAAAACGTGTATCTTTTAACTTGGAAAGAAAAACTAGGACAAATAAAACAAACATAGCAAAGGAGAAGAAAAGTATTCTGAGGGGGAGTTGTTCCACAAAGTAGAGATATCTCCTTTTCCTTTTTAACCATATTTCTTTTACATAAAAAACATTTCTCCAGGAGTGAACAAGGAGTGAAATCTTATATCTGTAGCAATGAAATATTATATTACTAGGTGATATGAACTAATTTAAAGTTTCATTTTGAGGCAAAGAAAATATGGGGATTTTATGAAAACTTACCAGAAGCATTCCCGTCCCTGAGAGTGGCTAGGAAGGAATCCGCGAGCCCGATTCAAACAGAGTCTTCAGTGTCTTGGGATCAGGACTGGACAGTCTGTGTCCGTTAATAAACATGTCATTGAACTCTACCAGGCCATGAAAACGTAGGCACTTCCTGATGCCACTTCATTAACCAAACCTTAACTATCTCCTAGCTGCAGTTTTAATCAGGATTTGTCCAAGGGAAATCTATACCTCTAAAGGGGGGGAAAATCATTGCCTTTGTAAAGAATCAAGAAGGAAGCAGGAAACTGTATAAGGCAATTCAGTTATTTACTTTTTTCTATCACACCCATCTGTAAATAAAATATATACAACTCCAAGAAAGCAAAGACTGTGCCTCGGCTAACACACAACTTGAGGTTCAACAGGTGGTTTATAGGAGTGACGTGCCCGAACACAGGTCAGTTTCTGCATTGCTCTTTCACTTCTTTAACGATAACAGCCAGGCTGAACATATGAGAGTTTGGTAAACAATTAACTTTCTAACCACTTTAGTCTTGGGACTTTATAGCTGGTTATCAGCTTTTGTCTTGTTTTTTTATTTTTTTAAATTAATTTTATTATTATTATTATTATTTTATTGAATCATAATTGTTTATACATATTTTTGGGATTTGGTGTTGACATATGTTGGTCAAATCAATATTACCAGTATGTATATTGTTACAAATTGTACTTATTCTTTATGCCCCTTGNATTTTATTGAATCATAATTGTTTATACATATTTTTGGGATTTGGTGTTGACATATGTTGGTCAGATCAATATTACCAGTATGTATATTGTTACAAATTGTACTTATTCTTTATGCCCCTTGTCCAGTCTCTGTCTATACCCCTCTCCCTCCCCCCGCCCACCTCTGATAACCCTAGATTTTTTTTCTCTCCTTCTGAAAGAGTAATGGTTACTCTGTTGATTTGTTGCCTAGATGGTCTGTGCAATACTGAGAGGTGTGATCAGGTCCCCTAATATTATCATCGAGCAGATACTTCTTCTGTCTCTCTGGAAACGGACTTTGTGGAGAGAGACCTCCTATTCTTTTCTTTGGTCACTGCTGGTGACTCTCCTTGTGTCAATGCACTCCAGTGGCTGGTGGACCATCTGCGTGGTGGTTGTGACGTCTAGCCACTTTCATGGCAGCCATGGTTATACTGTGGTGGCTGTGGTGGTCCACCCACAGGGAAGTGATGTTTTTGGCATGCTCCTTGGTGCTGGTGGTGTGCCTGGTTATGCGGGGGGTCCAAGCCTCAGGTCCCAGGGTGGGCCCCGAGGGGCTGGTGGTGTGCCTGGGCCAGAACTAATTTTTTTGTCCTTTGCTTACTTCTAAAAAGGGGGAACTTCCTGTGGGAACCAGTACTTGAGCTGTGTGGTTGAGCTAAATTGCTGCTTTGCTGCTGTTTCCCTAGGGAAGGCTTTTTATGCAG
>NW_007730905.1:109106-111815 GCF_000696425.1 Galeopterus variegatus | reverse complement strand
CTTTGCTGCTGTTTCCCTAGGGAAGGCTTTTTATGCAGCTCAGGGTTTAATGGTTGACCTTATAGGTACTTCTGGCTCTCCAGAAACCCAGTGCACCTGGGTTGTGTAGAAACTCTGATCTGGGCCTGAGTCTTTTCATCAAACTGCACCCCATGCAATTCTGCATTACCAACCAGTCTCCTCTGAGTGGTCCTGCACTGACTGGGGGGTAGATCAGTTGTCCTTGCTGTGTCCAAGTGTTCTCCAGGTGGGCCTGTGTCCCCCACCGCCTGTGCTCCAAACACTTCCCATGGGACTGGCACTGTGTTGGTCCCTTGCAATGACTCACCAGCCTCTGAATGGCTCTCCTTTTTCAGCTGTTCTGGCTCCTCGCTCCTGCGTGGGTCCACTGGAGCCCTATTAGTGGTCTTGCTGTCCTGGAGGCCACCAAGGCTCTCTTCTCCCCTGCCGCCTCCAAGCAACTTCATCTGAAGGGCACAGCTGCAGCTTCTGCTGGCTCCTGCTCCATGCGCTCAGCAGCTCCAGGCTTAAACTGACCACAGCCCAAAATGCTCAGAGTAGCTTTTTCTTTCTCTCATCATAGTTTCTCCTGCCTTCATGAACTCCGTGGTTCTCTCCTCCTTTTCCCCTGAGCTCCAGCAGCCCCGGTTTGGCTGATGTTACGTTTTTATGGTAGTAAATTGGCTGATTTGTGGGAGAGAGTGATGATGGGGACCACCTATTCTTCCATCTTGACTGGAACTCGTATTTTTATTTTTAATTGACAAATAATAATTGTACATATTTATGGGCTAAAATGTGATGTTTTGATATGTGTATACATTGTGTAATACTTGTGTCTTGGCTTGTATTGTATTTTAAGTGGTCTTTTGATTGTTTACTCCACAATGAGGAGATCTCATTTACTCTTATTCACTATTTTTATCTTAAAAGTATTAATTAATTAATTAATTAAGGAGTAAGAGCAACATTCTGCAAAGACTCTACCAACATATAAATGTTCCCAAATCTAGGCTTTTGAGTGGAGGGGGCTATAGCAAGCGTTCGCTAAATTCATATGTTTGCCACATATTTTAAGTTGAAAAGTCTTGCACATATGTGCTCTCTAATCATTTCAATGTGTGAAGATGCTGTGTTAATTAGTAATTTTTTAAAACATAAGCCTTTGGAGCAACTGATGCTCTGAGAAACATGCTTTGGCAAATTTTGTTAACATTCCTTCTCTTATCTTTTTTCATAGCTGTATCATTCCAAGCAGATGACCGTCCAAATCAATGTATCAAGTGCTGTGCATTTCTTTGCATTTCAGTTCTATACCTCCAATAATGTGCTTTACAGCTTTATGTAGATGTCTTGTTGGTTCCTTAAACTCACTATTTTTTTAAGCATGTTATTTTTTCTCAAATTCAGTCTTTCTGTCCTGTCCAGCACAGTAGCTGCCAGTCACATGTAGCTATTAAGCATGTTAGTAGTCAAAATTGAGTATAAAATAAAAAATGGATTTATACATTGAGATGATAATATTTTGGATATATTGGATTAAATATATAAAAATTAATTTTACCTGTTTCTTTTTGCTTTTTAGAATGTGACTACCCGAAAATTTATAATGACATATGTGCCTCATATTTTTTATTAATACTACCCTAGACTTCCCTGTATCTCTTACCCAGGATCAAAACCTTGTGCCACAGAGGGAAAAATACCACTCATAAGTGGGAGCTAAGAGAGAAAGAATGAAGGAAAGAAAGACCACTGTGGTGTGTTGAGCTTGTGGAGGGAGAGAACAGACCTAGGGTTGCTGGGGCAGTGGAGGGGAGAGGGATATTGAGGAGAGATTGGGTGGGGAACATGGGAAATAATTACAATTTGAGGTGGTGGGCATGCTGATGGCATTGATTTGCTCACCACATCTTGGGCACAGGTGCTGCTGGTCAACTCTTGCCCCATGGATATGTATAATCAATAATAATAAAAAAATTTTTAAAATAAATAAAATATGTTCACACACACACACACACAAACACACACACACCCCTGATGCCATCTTGGATTCTTCTCTTTCTTCAAATCCAAGACTTTTCTTATGATTTCTCTCAGGTTCAACTTCTCCCTCCTTTTACGTGGCCAGCACTTAGCACTGTGATCATCACACCTGGACCATTTGTTTCCTAGTCGTCATTCTTTCTCTTAATATTATAATTCTTCCACTTTGGCATCCAGTGCTATCCTTCTGACAGTTTAGTTGCTATTTCAAGTTCAATTGTGAAAAAAAAAAAGTAGGTAAACTAACAGGGATGGTAAAAATGAGGGCTGAGGATACATTTCCTTTGGAAAAATGGAACATTTGTTGGAGCATTTTTGCCATTCTTTAAACTCTGAGAAATAATTGTCTTCTCATCTTTGGTCTTAAGTTAAAAAAAAATCTACATTAAAGTTGAAGTTTAAGAAATGCCCACACACACATACATAATTAGGTAGATTTTGAAAAGCTCGCTAGTTTGTAAAATTTGAAATGTATAAAAGTCTATTATCTCTCCTCAAATACCAGAAATGCCACACTGATGTCTAAAAAAGCAAGAGAGGTTGAGATAGGAAAAACTGAAGCCCTCTTATAGACCATGTTGGTCATATAGCATTATAGTGTTCTGTGGGATTCTAACGTCAGCTTTCTCAACAGCACTCCCATGATAAAAAATCCCCAGCAAA
>NW_007730905.1:100893-108136 GCF_000696425.1 Galeopterus variegatus | reverse complement strand
AAAAAATCCCCAGCAAATTAGGAACAGAAGGGTTCTTCCTCAATCTGATAAAAGATAAAAATCTAGAGCTAACACCATACTTAAGTGTGAAATAGTGAATGCTGTCCCCCTAAGGCAATAATATCCCCTCAACCACTTCTTTCAACATTACACTGGAGGTTCCAGCCAGTGCAATATGGTATGTCCTTCATAGCATTTCCACACTGAAGTTCCCTCTTTTTGCTTGAGCTTTCCAGGATTGGGGGATATACTACTTCTTGAGGTAGTTAGTCCATTCCATCTTTATAGAGTTTTGACTATTAGAAAAAAACAACTTATATTAAAGGAAATTTTGTTTCCCTAAAATTTGTAGCATCAGAGCTTATTTTCACCCTTTGAGGAACACAGAGCATTTCTACTTCCTCTTCCACCCAAGAGCAGTTGGGATATCTGAGGACGGCTGTACCCTTGCAGCTGAGACTTGAGTCTGCTAGTTCTTTTATTTGCTCTGCTTATTCATTAGCTTGAATCCCCTAAAAATTCTGGTTCTTTTCATCTAATTCATTTCTGGTTTGCCAAGTGTTCATCTAGGAAGTGTGGTGTCCAGAAGTGTAGGCAACATCTCTGGGGTTTCTGCTCAGCACTTAATAGAAAAGGAATATTACCTCTTTATTCTAGATAATGTTCTTTCCTTAAACAGGAAGTATCTTATAAAATATAATTTAATATTGTATATGAGGATACTTCAAAAATTCGTGGAAAGATTCATATTATCTTTTAATTCTATTTGTCCACAAACTTTTTGAAGTACCCTCATATTATGTAATTTAATTATAAAATAATAATTTTAAAAGAGACTTGGGGATACTAATTCATTGTATAAGGAAATTATTATAATAGAATATATTATATAATATAATAACTATAACGCGCCCACCCCTCGCTCAGCCAGTAAGCGGGAACCGGTCTGTATGTGGGATCCAAACCCTCGGGCGGGAGCACCGCCGCGCTTCCCAAGCGGCCAAGTGTTCATCTAGGAAGTGTGGTGTCCAGAAGTGTAGGCAACATCTCTGGGGTTTCTGCTCAGCACTTAATAGAAAAGGAATATTACCTCTTTATTCTAGATAATGTTCTTTCCTTAAACAGGAAGTATCTTATAAAATATAATTTAATATTGTATATGAGGATACTTCAAAAATTCGTGGAAAGATTCATATTATCTTTTAATTCTATTTGTCCACAAACTTTTTGAAGTACCCTCATATTATGTAATTTAATTATAAAATAATAATTTTAAAAGAGACTTGGGGATACTAATTCATTGTATAAGGAAATTATTATAATAGAATATATTATATAATATAATAACTATAATAGAATAATATAATATAATATAATTTATACAATAAGGAAATTATAATAATTTCCTTTTACAATGAATTGGAATCCCCAAGTCTCTTTTACACTTGCTGCAGGTAAATCAGACCGTCTCTATTCTGTACTGAGGAAAATGGTTTCTTTGGAAATAAATACAGGTCCTTACATTTCTTTCTTCTAACTCTGTCATGTATATATATATATGTACTATCTCTCACAGCTTTGTGTTTTCACAAATTTGATGAGTATATTATTTTCTCTATCAAGTTACTGGTAAAACTGTTGAAATGTATGGGTTAAAGATAGCACTAGAAATCTACAATTTGGTTTAAATCTATTAATCAGCATTCTTTGGGTATGTTACTCAACCAACTCTTAATCCTTGTATGGACATTATTATCTACTTAAACTTTTCCACTTAATTACACATCATGATGAGGACTCTGTCAAGGACTTGCTGATAGCCAGTTATGCTATTTTGTTGATTACTGTAAATTGACTCTAGGAAATAAGGTTGGTCCAATACTCGTTCTTGATAATGCCTTGACCCGAGTGGTCACAGCTCTCTGTTCTAGAGGTTTATATATGTTCCTTTTAATAGTGAGCCCTCTCTTGGAATGAGATACCTCTGGCTTTCAACGAGGGAACCTGGAATCCTTGGGCCTTTTCAACTGTGATGAGCATGTAGGGTGGGGAGCAAATTTTTTTTTCCCAAAATAGAGAACTTTCTGTAGTTTCCTCAGGGTGTTTACCACGACATTGTCTGGAACTGAACCCTAAAGAGATAATTTGATTCTGTTTCCCTCTGAGTTTTATTTCAAGGAAAATCCTACTTTAACATATGGTGCAAATAAGACATATCAAAAATAGGAAAGAGTTTATAACATTAGAATCTGAAAGCAGCACATAGGAAATTTTCTGTAGATATAAACTTTTGATTTATGTTTTATGTTAACAAAATACAACAAAACGTAACAAAATTTGAAAGGTTCAGAAGAGTGTGCAGAGAAAAGTCTTGCTCTCATTCCTATTTCTCATCTATCCAGTTATCCTTACTAAAGACAACCAACATCACTAGTTTCTGTGTTTGTGCACATGCGGGCACATGCATCTATGTGTCCTTCTAGAGATATTCCATGCATATATAATCAAATATATAAAAATACACTGCTTCATTTTTAGCACAGATGGTAGATTATCACACACTTAGAGATATTATAAGACATGAAACCTTTAAATAGTTATGAGGTTTTTTCTTTTAAGTGTCGTATTAAAAATTTTAAAGCTGTGCTGTACTTATTTGCTTTTAATTAATATCAAAATATTATTAAATATCACTAAAGTCAAAAATATGTAAAAAGTTAACATAGACCACTAGATGGTGTTGTCTTCACAAATAAATGAAATTTATACATATTTTAAAAACAATTTGCACATCTTAAAAAAAACCCACCTATTATAAAACTGTGTAAAGAAAAAAGCAAAAGCTAAGCTTCTAAGCACTATTCCCTAAAGGTAGTCACCAATAACATGGCGATTTTTCTCTTCCCAGTTATTTTACTTTGATTTGTATATAAGAAGGTACTTCAAAAAGTTTGTGGACAAATAGAATTAAAAGATAATACGAATCTTTCCAGGTCTCTTGGAGAGGTCTTATGTGGGCCCCTCAACTTCACAGTTCCAGCAGAGCCTAGACAAGTCACACAACCATTAACAGTTAATGGTTTTTTAAAAGCCACTATGGTTTGTGGTTATTTGTTGAGCAGTAACAGATAACTGGAACACTCATTAAACTCATACTCACTAGTTTTAGCATGTTTGTTTATTCATAAGCCAGTACCAAACTGTTCACCACCGTAGAATTATAATACATTTTAGGGCTAGTTTCCTATCATTACAGAGCCAATGTACCACATGGGGTTGGTATATAGGCTCTGGAGTCAGATTACCTAGATTTAGATTCTGTCTCTAAATGTATTCTTGAATGTTATTTAAATATTCAATGCCTTTTCCTCACTTATAAAGTAAGTATAATAAAAATAGCTATTTCATATGGTTGTATAGAGGAATTAATGAAATAATGTACTTAAGTGTAAATTGATATGGTGCTTAGCAATTTATCGGGGCTCAATAAATGTTAGCTATGATTATTACCCTTCTATTTCAGATTTTTCTTAGCTCTTAATAAACACATTTAACTCATTTGAAAGTGTTATTTTATTAAAACATTCCTGCTAAGAAGTTAATGAATATGTTTTTCTATCTTAATTATATTGTCGAAATATCTTTAGAGTGTTTTAATGTTTGAGATTATTTAGACTGAATATACTAAATGAAATATTAGTTTAGATCTACAATCCTTTAGAGAAAACTCATGGATCTAGATGTAGTTTATAATCAGAATCTTTTGTTTTAGACAGGTTAAGCTCTCATTTGTGTTTTTTATTTTGTTGAATGAATACTTCAGTTCCAGGAGTTCTGCTACATTCTTTTTTTAAGGTATTAATCTCTTTGTAAATTTCCTTCTTCATATCCTGCAGTTTTTCTCATTTTGTTGTGTCATCTGAGTCTTCTTGAATCTCATTGAGTTTCCTTAAGATTGTTGCTCAGAATTCCTTTTCAGTTATTTCAAGGGTTTCCTGCACAATGTGGCCTGGTACTTGAAAATTATTATATTCCTTTGGTGATGTCATATTTTCTTGCTGTTTTTTTTTCTCTTGTATTTCTAGTATCTCTACATTGATGTCTGTTCATCTGGTAGAGTAGTTGCTTCTTCTATTACTCTGGAGTGGGTTTGAGGAGAGAGACTTCCTCCTGTAGATCTGTTTTATATCGACTGTTGAGTAGAGTGTTTTAGTTTTGGTTCTGGGCAGACACAGTAGTATAGTCCCATGTGGGAACTTTGGCTATATTCAATATTGGAGTTGCATGTGAGTGTCTCCATGGCCTAGGCACTGGGGCACTTAGTGATTCCTTGCTGAGATTAGTGACATGTATTGGTCTGTTGAAGATTAAGGCAAGCTCTTGAATTCTTGGGAGAAGTGCCTGGGTGCCTGTGGCTCTTTGGCTGGGTTAGGTGTCCCTGGGCAGGCTTTTTGGCATCCTGGATTGCCTTCCATGACCCTGATGGTGGCTGGGAATTTTCTTCCTTACTCTATGTGGCTATTCTGTGTTTCTGCACTTTTCAGGTGATCTGCCTGTATCTCCCCCTGGACCAAGGCAGTCACATGATCTGCACACATTCCTCCCACCCCCCAGGTGCACTACTGTGAGGGGCAGCATAATTCCCTGGAGGTTGGGCCACTGGGTCATGGGTTTGTGCTCACTCACCTCTTTCCTGGGGCTCTACTGGTACACAATCAAGTGGTTGGTAGTCACCTGCATGGCAGCAGTGGCTGCTGTGGCAGACCATCTGCAAAGCAGCAGTGTCTATGGCAATGGTGGGCTGCCTGTGTGATGGTGCCTTGTGCTCCTGTGGGCCATCATCTGGGACTTCCCTCAGCTCCTGAAGGTCCCCATGCTCCTGCTAAGCATCAGCAGGGGCTGTTTAATTTTTAATTTTTTTATTATTATCATTTTTTGTAATTTTACACTCAAAACATAACTGACTATACATATTATTGGGGTAGAGTGTTGACTATCAGTATTTGTGTATAATATCTACTGATCAAATCAATAGTATTGGCATGTTCATCATTACAAATCATAATTATTCTTTGCATCCAATACCAAATTTTTCCCTCACTCCCCTCCCCTTCCCCCTTTCCTACCTCTAGTTACTATAGATCTGTTCTCTCCTGATAGTTCAATGTATTATTGTGGTAGTTTGTTTGTTTGTTTCTTTCTTGCATTCTTAGCTCCTTGTTATGAGTGAGGACATGCAGTATCTGATAGTTCAGTGTATTATTGTGGTTGTTTGTTTGTTTGTTTCTTTCTTGCATTCTTAGCTCCTTGTTATGAGTGAGGACATGCAGTATTTCTCTTTCCATGCCTGGCTTATTTCAATTAATATAATTTACTCCAAGCTCATCCATGTTGCTATGAATGGCAGTATTTCATTCTTTTTTATGGCTGAGTAGAATTCCATTGTGCATATATGCCATATTTTCCTTATTCAGTCATCCATGGAAGGACATTTAGGTTGGTTCCATATCTTGGCTATTGTAAATAGAGCTTCGATGAACATGGGAGTGCAGGTATCCCTTCGACATGATGATTTCCATTCCTTTGGGCATATGCCCTGCAGTGGGATTGCTGGATTGTATGGTAGTTCTATCTGTAGTTGTTTGAGAAACCTCCAAACTGTTTTGCATAATGGCTGTACTAATTTTTAGTCCCACCAACAGTATAGGATTGTTCCCCTTTCTCTGAATCCTCACCAGCATTTGCTATTCTCAGTCTTTTTGATAATAGCCAGTCTGACTGGGGTGAGATGATACCTCAGTGTGGTTTTGATTTGCATTTCTCTGATGATTACTGATGTTGAACAGTTTTTTCATGTACCTATTGGCCATATTTATGTTTTCCTTTGAGAAATGTCTATTCTGCTCCTTTGCCCATTTTTAATAGCATTATTTGTTTTTTTTACTGTTAAGTTGTTTGAGATCCTTATATATTCTGGATATCAATCTCTTGTTGGATGTATAGTTTGCAAATACTTTCTTCCATTCTGTAGGTTGTCTTTTGGCTCTGTTGATTGTTTCTTTTGCTGTGTAGAAGCTTTGTAGTTTGATATAAACCCATTTGTTTATTTTTCCCTTTGTTACTTGTTCTGTTGGGGTCTTATTCATAAAGTCTATGGCCAGTCATACATCCTGACGTGATTCCTCTATGTTTTCTTTTAGGAGTTTTATAGTTTCAGTTCTTATCCATATGTCTTTAATCCATGTATCTAGTTTTATTCTTCTACACGTGGATATCCAGTTTTCCCAGCACCATTCACTGAAGAGGCTGTTCTTTCCCTTGTGTATATTCTCGGTGCCTTTGTTGAAGATTAGTTGGCTGTAAGTAAATGGGTTGATTTCTGGGTTGTCTATTCTGTTCCATTGATCCATGTGTCTATTTTTATGCCAGTACAATGCTGTTTTGGTTACTATAGCTTTGTAGTATAGTTTGAAATCAGGTAGTGTAAAGTCTCTGATTTTAATTTTTTTTTTGCTCAGGATTGATTTGGATATTCAGGGTCTTTTGTTGTTCCATATGAATTTTAGGATTGTCTTTTCTATTTCTGTGAAGAACATCATTGGTATTTTGATGGGGACTGTACTGAATCTTTAGATCACTTTGGGTAGTATGGACCCACATACCCTAAAGTATATACCACTCCCAGAGGAGGGCTAGGAGAGCAACTGGTTATCAAACATATTATCACTTCTATAGTAAACCCTATGTCTGCACACTAAGAGAAATTAATGATTAAAAGTAGCATCACATCAATACAGGTCAATATTTATTGCTGAGTGAATTCAGGTTAAGTCATGTTTGAATTCCAAGTGAGTTATAGAAAAAACACTCCAATTCCAGAGTCTTTTGGATTTTGAAATTGCAAATAAGAAATTGTGGTGAGCATGCTTGCTTTCTGTGTTAGTTCTAGGGATACAGACTTGCAGGTAGGTTATTGGTGTGTGAGTAGGTGGAGTGTGGAAGTGGGTGGATTTGCCCAGGAACATATGCAAAGTGATTGGGAAACATCAGAATGAGTTTCTTGCTGGATTTCTTAAAATATGCATTCTTAGAAGCCACATTTGTATTTTTTTCTCATTCTTTTTCTTTTTCTTTTTTTAAAAATTCCTCATGAGGTTATTTTTTTCAATAACAAGAGCAAAGATATAGCTAAAATAAATTTCTGAAGTCCTCTCTTGGAAAACAATATAAATGATGCTCAACT
>NW_007730905.1:98971-99303 GCF_000696425.1 Galeopterus variegatus | reverse complement strand
GATAATTCTAAGGAAACTAAATGAGATACAAGAAAACTCAGCTAGACAACATGATGAAATGCGGACAAGTATACAGGACCTGAAAGAAAAAATGTACAAAGAAATCAATGCCCTGAAAAAGAATGTAGCAGACCTTGCCAAGCTGAAGAATTCATTCAACAAAATAAAAAACACAACAGAGAGTTTAACCAGCAGGCCTGCAGAAGCAGAAGAGAGAACTTCGGACCTTGAAGATGGGCTGTTTGAAACAACACAGGCAGACAAAAAAAAAAAAGAAAGAAAAAAAGAAAAAAGAATTAAAAACATTGAAGAAAATCTAAGAGAGATATCAG
>NW_007730905.1:95640-96220 GCF_000696425.1 Galeopterus variegatus | reverse complement strand
ATAAATAAATACACAAATAAACTGGCAGGGAGGGAAGAAGACACAACAGTTACAATTCCTTAAAGTTGATACAAGAAGGAAACAGAAAGGACATTGTTGGGAGGGAGGGGGGTGAGGGCAGAGGGAGCGAGGTTTTGGTAATGGGCCACAATAATCAACCACACTATATATTGACAAAATAAAATAACATTTAAAAAAAATGAAAATATTGGCAATAGCTACAACAACAATAACAGCAACAAAAAATAACAATTTTGATCCTTAAATTTTTATCCCAGAATTTGAGAAAAACTATGGATCTTCTCCCCTATAAGATGCACTGATGCATGTCCACTTAGTTTGGCATACCATTTTAGATAAATTCCATATTCATTAATTTATCCACCAACCTGGGATTCCTGGTTTAAATAAAATCTAATTCTTATCCAAGCTGGGAAAAAATATTTGTCCTCTCTCCAATTTTAGAATAGAAAAAGGAAATAGCTGCAACACTAATGATATTTATTATGGCCTATTGTTAGAATAGTAGGATGTCCTGACTACTTTGAGCTATTGAGAAGAAATTAAGAAAGAGATTTTC
>NW_007730905.1:80417-94093 GCF_000696425.1 Galeopterus variegatus | reverse complement strand
AAATTCCTTAATGTTCACAAAATATCTTTTTACTTATTTTGCTCAAATCAGATCCCAAACATGGTCCACACATCAGATATGATTATTACATCTCTTACATTTCCCTAATGTTGGATATTTTAATAACCCTTTGTTTGTTACTATTTCTTTGCAATTATATTTACTTTCATCAAATTCATGAACAAATCTTTTTACTTGACTCCAAATTATTTCCTCAAGCCAAAGTCCCAGAGATAAAATTATTGTCAAAGTTTATTTAGTATTTTAGGATTTGTCAAAAAGAAATGGCTCCAGACACTTATTAAAAATAGCAAAACAGATTTTATCCTAGGTACTGCCGTAGAGGAGAGAGACTTCAGTACAAAATTGACCTCAATTCTGAATATAGCAAGAGCAGCTATGAATTTATAACCACTGGGCATGGGGAGGGAATGAGTGGAAGGGAATCAGTCTTGCTAAACTGGCTTATCAGAATTTGCTAAAACTGGGCTTTGTAGGCCAAGGACCATGCAGGTTAAGGGTGAGGCCTACTGAAGAAGACAGCTCCGAGGAGCCTCCCTAAAGTTTGGTCAAGGAGACTCTTGCTTGGTACCTATTACCAAATTTCTTTGTAAAACTAGAACACACCCAATAAAACTAGGCCCATTTCACAAGCATCACATCATTAATTAAAAAAAATAATAATTTAGCAGATAAAAACGGTACCACCCGAGGTACTGATATATGCTACAACATAGATGAACCTTGAAAACATTGGTAAGTGAAAGAAGCCAGTCACAATAAAATCATGTATTATGGGATTCCTTTCATATGAAATGTCCAGAATAGACAAATCCATAGAAATAGAAAGCAGGGCTGGCAGTTAGCTCAGCTGGTTAGAGTGGGATGTTATGACACCAAGGTCAAGGTTTCTGGTCCTCATACAAGCCAGCTGCCAAAAGAAAAGTAGATTAGTGGTTGCCTATGGTAAGGTGGTTTGGTAGGGAACATGGGGTTTCTTTTTGGAGTGGTGAAAATATTCTAAAGTTGACTATGGTTGTGGTTGTACCACTTTGCGAACATACTAAATTACACACTTTAAATGATGAATAATATGGTATGTAAATTAAAGCTGTTATATTAAAAATATAGTGCCACCATCTGGAGTGTTTTCAAATTTTATTCATCACTAATAAGGTGAAAAGTGTTTCTACATGTTTGCTTTCTAGCTGTATTTCCTTTTTTTTAAAGTTTGAATTAAACAACATTTTGTTAAAATTTTTTGTCTAAAAATTTTTAAAATAACCTGTTTATTGTAGCCAATGCAAATGGTAAAAAAAAAAAAAGAGAGAAAGGGACAAAGTACACATTTTAACAGGAAGAAAACGTGCTATTGAAGAATAAAGCACTCATTTCAATCCTTGGGAAAACTGAGCATATTATTATAATGTAATGTTGAGGCAGTATTGAATGAAAAAAATATATAACAGATTAAAGAGTGAACATCTAACGTGCCAGAACAATAGAAATTACAACCAAATACAAAATACCTTAACTTAGAGACGGTCGGATTTCTTTTCAAGTAAATCAATATTTCGTTGCTATTTTACTATCATATTTAAAGTTAATCTTTGTCTTTTGAAATGTAATGGGTAGATTCTAAAAAGGAGTCTATTACGAATTTATTAGATTTAGAATTTTAAAGATGTGTATGTTTGGAAACATTAGTAGTGAATAAAAATAACAAAGGAGCAGTTAAAACAAAACAAAACCCACAAACTGTTTTTCCTCTATTCTCACAGCAAATTATCAGCACAGAAGACAGACTTCTGACTTCTGTGACTGAACGCATGGGCATTTCTCCCCATGAGCAAGCAAGCAGCTCTCCAGTGTACACCAGCTGGGTGTCCTCTAATTCAATTCGATTCCAACACTACCTACCTGAAGATAGTGTCACATCCCACAGATAAAGGATATTCCAAAGAATATAGACAAAGGGATGCATAGGGCCAGGTATAGGAAAGGGGTGCGGAGCTTCCATGCCCTCTCAGGCGTGCCACCCTCCAGGAACCTCCATGTGTTCAGTTACCAAGAGCTCTCTGAAGCCAGGCCTCTTGGGTGCTTATGAAGGTTTCATTCCACAGGCATGATTGATTAAATCATTGGCCGTTGTTGATAGACTTAATCTTCAGTCCCTCTCCCATCCCTGGAGGTTGAGGGGGTGAGACCGAACGTCCCACGTTCGTCTTTCCTGTTACCAGCCCCCATCCTGAAGCTACCTAGGAGCTGCCAGCCATCATTAGCATACAAAAGGACTCCATCACCTTTGGGGAAAGTCTAAGGATTTTAGGAGTTGTGTGACAGGAGACGGGGATGAAGACCAAATGTATAATTTCATAATAGCACGAACAGAAACTGAGGCTCACGAAGGCAGTGGCTTCATGGTGTGGAAGCTTGATCTCAGAGCTCTGGTGAGTGCCTACAGGAAACAGGAGACGGGGATGAAGACCAAATGTATAATTTCATAATAGCACGAACAGAAACTGAGGCTCATGAAGGCAGTGGCTTCATGGTGTGGAAGCTTGATCTCAGAGCTCTGGTGAGTGCCTACAGGAATGTAAAACAAAAGTATTTCTTTCACTTTGCAGGCTTATCAAACAGTGTCACATGAGGACTCCAAGGGATGACAGTTATCCAATAATCAGATATTAAACTGCTCTTTGAGGTACTGCTTGGAAATATGTAACAAACAACTCAATCTCCTGCTTTATTAGACCAAAGCCCCAGGTGACAACAAATCTCAAGCAAATCTTTTTGAGTCCTTCTAGGGTATTTTAAATTTCATTTAATTCAGAGGAATCAGAAATTGTAAAGAATGGATACTTGCCTAACATGGGAATTAGACGTTTCGGTAATGATTTATCTAGGAAAATAAGCCTTGAACAATTTGCTATTAGTACTAGAGTTATAATACCAAGAGATAGTCACCATTCTGTGCCTGCCACTCCCTCCCCAACCAAGTTCAGAATGGATGCTGTGGTAGGCAGAATTTGAAGACGACCCCCACCCAATACTTCCAGCCCCACAGTGTACACATCCTGAATAATCCCTGGGAATATGAACAGGATAGATTTTAATCCTGTGATTAGATTATGTTATAAGGCCTTCTTAACCTTAAAATAAGGAAATCAAGTGGGTTGGCCTGACCTAATCACACGAGCACTTTAAAAGCATTTTTCTCCAACTGGTCACAGAAAGGAAGTTAAAAATTGGAAGTGTGAGAAGGATTTGATGCATTGTTGCTGGCTTAAAGATGGAGAGAACCACGTGGCGCAGAATCAAGAGTGGCTTTTAGGGGCTGAATGAGGCCCCTGGCTAAGAGCCAGCAAGGAAATGGGGACCTCAGTCTTACGACTACAAGGAACTGAATTCTGCCAACAGTAAGAATGAATTTGGAAGAGGATTTCCTTCTGGAGCCTCCAAGTTAGTAGTCATTCTAGCTGATATGTGAGTTTCAGCTTTGGGAAAGCCTGCACAGAGACCTAATCATTTTTAAACTTCTAACACATTAATGTGACCTGCTAAATTGGTGTTGTTTTAAGCTGCTATGTTTCTAGTAATTTTTACCCAGCAATAAAAAACTAATACAAATGCTTATCAGTTTTCACTTTGTTAAAACTGTATGTTGCTAATAAAAATAAAAATGTTCCAGCATTTTGACCGCAGGCTACCTACCCTGCTTCACTTCAGGAGGCAGGACTGAGGTGAGGAGCAATACCATCTCAAACTGTAAATAACCAGGCTGCCACAACAGGACCTCACACCAGGAGCAAGATCACACACCGAGCTTCAAGTGTCGAAAAGCAGTTTTTAAACAATGTGCACGCAGGCAGTCCTGCCCTCATCAGTGACTTCAGTGTTTCCACATTTAGCACATGTGTGATTTCAGATTTGGTGGTTTAGGCATAATTCAAAATCAGGGATGACTTAACAGTTGAGTCTCTATTCTGGAAGTTTAAATATATTTTTTNAGAATAGTAGGATGTCCTGACTACTTTGAGCTATTGAGAAGAAATTAAGAAAGAGATTTTCTTTAATCATATTTATTTTACTAAATGGTAGAATTAATATAACATCATAGGCAGTTTGAAAACGGTGAAAAATCATTTAACAGGATCACTGTGCATATTTTGATGAATTTCCTTTTATTCTTTTTTTCCTTTCAATTTAAAAGTAAAAATTTCAAAATACGTGTAAGTAAAGAGAGTAATATGACAAATCTCCAATACCCCTTACTGAGAGTGGCAATGCTATTTTTCAGAGATGGCTGGAACAATATCTTTCATCTCACACGCTATTCTTATAGTGTGACCTTGCTACTCCCCTAGGGAAAGGTGGAGTCTCTGATATTTCTGCTTGACCTGGGTGTATAGAGGAGAACTGAAATGATGCTGCCTAACCTCGAAAGATGGATTAAAAAAGAACACATAGCTTCTGCTGATTTCTTCTGGGACACTTGCTCTGGGAGCCTTCAACTACCATGTAAGAAGTCTGCTCTCCCTGAGACCACCAAGTGGAAAAACCACCTAGAAGAGAGAAAGAGAGAAGAGAGAAAGAGAGAAAAAGAGAGGGGAAAAGGAGAGAAGGGAAGGGAAGGGAGATATTTGAAGGGTCCTAGCTCTTCCAGCCCCCATCGGTTTTAATGAAGAATGATCCAGATCCAGCCACCATCTGACTCAGGAGAGACCCTGAGTGAGACTTGTCTAACTGATCTGAGTCACTTTCCNAAGTTAGCAGACGGAAAGAAATCATTAAGATCAGAGCAAAACTTAATGAAATTGAAACCCAGAAAACGATACAAAACATCAATGAATCAAAAAGTTGGTTTTTTGAAAAGATAAATAAAATCGACAAACCATTAGCACATCTAACTAAAAAAACAAGAGAAGATCCAAATAACAAAAATTCATATAGAAAAAGGTGATATTACCACTGATACGTCTGAAATACAAGGAATCATTCTATACTACTATAAACAAATATGTGCCAACAAATTTGAAAATCTGGAGGCAATGGATAAATTTCTGGGTACACACAAAGTACCAAAACTGAGCCAAGAAGATGTAGAATATCTGAACAGACCAATAGCAATAAAAGACATCGAAGCTGTTATCAGAAGGCTCCCAACAAAGAAAAGCCCAGGACCAGATGGATTGACAGCAGAATTTTACCAAACATTCAAAGAGGAATTGATACCAATTCTCTACAAACTATTCCATAAGATTGAAACAGAGGCAATTCTCTCAAACTCATTCTATGAAGCAAACATCATCCTGATACCAAAACCAGGTAAAGATACAAGTAGAAAAGAAAACTACAGGCCGATATCCTTAATGAATACAGATACAAAAATCCTCAATAAAATACTAGCTAACAGAATACAGCAACACACTTATACACGATGATCAAGTGGGATTCATCCCAGGGATGCAAGGTTGGTTCAACATACGCAAGTCAATAAATGTGATACACCATATAAATAAAACCAAACACAAGGACCATATGATCATCTTTATAGATGCTGAAAAAACATTTGATAAAATTCAACACTTATTCATGACTAAGACCCTCTATAAGTTAAGTATAGATGGAAAGTATCTCAACATAATTAAAGCCATATATGATAAACCCACTGCCCATCCTGAATGGGGAAAAGCTGAAAGCTTTTCCTTTAAGAATAGGAACCAGACAAGGATGCCCACTCTCACCACTCCTATTCAATATCGTGTTGAAGTACTGGCCAGAGCAATCAGAGAAGAGAAGGAAATAAAGGGCATCCAGATTGGAAATGATAAAGTCAAACTGTCCCTGTTTGCAGATGACATGATCCTATATATTGAACAGCCTAAAGCCTCTACAAAAAAACTCTTGGAGTTGATAAATGATTTCAGCAAAGTAGAAGGATACAGAATCAACACATGAAAATCAGTAGCATTTCTATTCTGCAATAGTGAACATGCAGAAAGAGAAATCAAGAAAGCTAGCCTATTTACAATAGCCACCAAAAAAAAAAAAAAAACATACTTAGGAATAGAGTTAATGAAGGATGTGAAAAATCTCTATAATGAGAACTACAAACCACTGCTGAGAGAAATTAAAGAGGATACAAGAAGATGGAAAGATATCCCATGCTCTTGGATTGGAAGAATCAACATTGTGAAAATGTCCATACTACCCAAAGTGATATACAAATTCAATGCAATCCCCATCAAAATTCCAATGATGTTTTTCTCAGAAATGGAAAAAAACTATCCGGACATTTATATGGAATAACAAAAGACCAAAAGGCCAAAGCAATGCTGAGCAAAAAATAAATAAATAAAATACAGCTGGAGGCATAACACTACCTGACTTTAAACTATACTACAAAGTTATAATAACCAAAACAGCATGGTACTGGCATAAAAACAGACACACTGAGCAATGGAATAGAATAGAGAATTCAGAAATCAACCCACACACCTACAGCATCTGATCTTTGACAAAGGCACCAAGCCTATGCACTGGGGAAGAGACTGCCTCTTCAGCAAATGGTGCTGGGATACCTGGATATCCATATGCCGAGGAATGAAATTAGACCCATACCTTTCACCATACACTAAGTTCAACTCAAAATGGATTAAAGAATTAAATATACACCCTGAAACAATAATAGTTCTTAAAGAAAACATATGAGAAACAGTTCAGGAAATAGGACTGGACACAGACTTCATGAATATGACCCAAAAAGCATGAGTAACCAAAGGAAAAATAAACAAGTGGGATTATTTCAAACTAAAAAGCTTCTGCAGAGGGAAAGAAACAATTAACAGAGTTAAAAGACAACCAACAGAGTGGGAGAAAATATTTGCAAAATATACATCTGACAAAGGATTAATATCCATAATATACAAGGAACTCAAACAACTTCATGAGAAAAAAACAAGTAACCCAATTAAAAAATGGGCATAGAGAGCTAAATAGGCATTTCTCAAAGGAAGATATATGAATGGCTACAGACATATGAAAAAATGCTCAACATCACTCAGCATCCAGGAAATGCAAGTCAAAACCACACTGAGATACCATCTCACCCCAGTTAGGATGGCTAATATCCAAAAGACTGAATGATAAATGCTGGCGAGGTTGCGGAGGAAAAGGAATCTCATGCATTGTTGGTGGGACTGCAAAATGGTGCAGCCTCTATGGAAAATGGTATGGAGGGTAATGGGTAGATTCTAAAAAGGAGTCTATTACGAATTTATTAGATTTAGAATTTTAAAGATGTGTATGTTTGGAAACATTAGTAGTGAATAAAAATAACAAAGGAGCAGTTAAAACAAAACAAAACCCACAAACTGTTTTTCCTCTATTCTCACAGCAAATTATCAGCACAGAAGACAGACTTCTGACTTCTGTGACTGAACGCATGGGCATTTCTCCCCATGAGCAAGCAAGCAGCTCTCCAGTGTACACCAGCTGGGTGTCCTCTAATTCAATTCGATTCCAACACTACCTACCTGAAGATAGTGTCACATCCCACAGATAAAGGATATTCCAAAGAATATAGACAAAGGGATGCATAGGGCCAGGTATAGGAAAGGGGTGCGGAGCTTCCATGCCCTCTCAGGCGTGCCACCCTCCAGGAACCTCCATGTGTTCAGTTACCAAGAGCTCTCTGAAGCCAGGCCTCTTGGGTGCTTATGAAGGTTTCATTCCACAGGCATGATTGATTAAATCATTGGCCGTTGTTGATAGACTTAATCTTCAGTCCATCTCCCGTCCCTGGAGGTTGAGGGGGTGAGACCGAACGTCCCACGTTCGTCTTTCCTGTTACCAGCCCCCATCCTGAAGCTACCTAGGAGCTGCCAGCCATCATTAGCATACAAAAGGACTCCATCACCTTTGGGGAAAGTCTAAGGATTTTAGGAGTTGTGTGCCAGGAGACGGGGATGAAGACCAAATGTATAATTTCATAATAGCACGAACAGAAACTGAGGCTCACGAAGGCAGTGGCTTCATGGTGTGGAAGCTTGATCTCAGAGCTCTGGTGAGTGCCTACAGGAATGTAAAACAAAAGTATTTCTTTCACTTTGCAGGCTTATCAAACAGTGTCACATGAGGACTCCAAGGGATGACAGTTATCCAATAATCAGATATTAAACTGCTCTTTGAGGTACTGCTTGGAAATATGTAACAAACAACTCAATCTCCTGCTTTATTAGACCAAAGCCCCAGGTGACAACAAATCTCAAGCAAATCTTTTTGAGTCCTTCTAGGGTATTTTAAATTTCATTTAATTCAGAGGAATCAGAAATTGTAAAGAATGAATACTTGCCTAACATGGGAATTAGACGTTTCGGTAATGATTTATCTAGGAAAATAAGCCTTGAACAATTTGCTATTAGTACTAGAGTTATAATACCAAGAGATAGTCACCATTCTGTGCCTGCCACTCCCTCCCCAACCAAGTTCAGAATGGATGCTGTGGTAGGCAGAATTTGAAGACGACCCCCACCCAATACTTCCAGCCCCACAGTGTACACATTCTGAATAATCCCTGGGAATATGAACAGGATAGATTTTAATCCTGTGATTAGATTATGTTATAAGGCCTTCTTAACCTTAAAATAAGGAAATCAAGTGGGTTGGCCTGACCTAATCACACGAGCACTTTAAAAGCATTTTTCTCCAACTGGTCACAGAAAGGAAGTTAAAAATTGGAAGTGTGAGAAGGATTTGATGCATTGTTGCTGGCTTAAAGATGGAGAGAACCACGTGGCGCAGAATCAAGAGTGGCTTTTAGGGGCTGAATGAGGCCCCTGGCTAAGAGCCAGCAAGGAAATGGGGACCTCAGTCTTACGACTACAAGGAACTGAATTCTGCCAACAGTAAGAATGAATTTGGAAGAGGATTTCCTTCTGGAGCCTCCAAGTTAGTAGTCATTCTAGCTGATATGTGAGTTTCAGCTTTGGGAAAGCCTGCACAGAGACCTAATCATTTTTAAACTTCTAACACATTAATGTGAGCTGCTAAATTGGTGTTGTTTTACGCTGCTATGTTTCTAGTAATTTTTACCCAGCAATAAAAAACTAATACAAATGCTTATCAGTTTTCACTTTGTTAAAACTGTATGTTGCTAATAAAAATAAAAATGTTCCAGCATTTTGACCGCAGGCTACCTACCCTGCTTCACTTCAGGAGGCAGGACTGAGGTGAGGAGCAATACCATCTCAAACTGTAAATAACCAGGCTGCCACAACAGGACCTCACACCAGGAGCAAGATCACACACCGAGCTTCAAGTGTCGAAAAGCAGTTTTTAAACAATGTGCACGCAGGCAGTCCTGCCCTCATCAGTGACTTCAGTGTTTCCACATTTAGCACATGTGTGATTTCAGATTTGGTGGTTTAGGCATAATTCAAAATCAGGGATGACTTAACAGTTGAGTCTCTATTCTGGAAGTTTAAATATATTTTTTTGGACAAATTTCCAGTGGGTCCGCATTTTTCAGTTAGATGTTATCAAGCTTGCATTTAAGATGTAAAGAATGCTTAACGTTTGTGATTAGGTATCATATCCTGAAAAATCTTTGAAAAGAAAAAAGAATTATGTGATAGTGATTGTTTTATGAAAGCAGCTTCATCATCCTAAACTGTTGGTGTTTTTTGAGCTTATCGCCAATGGTTTCACTTCACATTAACAAATTTCCAGTAATTTACTCAGATGGATATTTAGTCATAGAGGATAATGAAGGGACTCTCTTGCTTAGTAATTAATATCTATGTCTGGGACATTACTTGTTAGGCAAATGTCATACTCCAGCTACTAAATGTTGCATTCATTGTTTGGACGAGAAACAAATACAAGCATGTTCTAAGTTTCTTTGTTGTAATACCAGGGAACTTCAAACAGTTTGTGGAAAAATAGAATTAGAAGATGTTGTGAATCTTTCCATGAACTTTTTGAAGGCCCCTCGTATTTCATTTTATCATTGAAAAATATTTCTACTTCTTTGACTTTTATTGGTAAAGGGCCACAAAAAATGTTTACACTGTGTAATAAAATAAAATTTTAAAAACGGAAGAAAAATATTTGCTCTAATTCATTGACTCTTTTTATTAATTCCCTAAAAAAATTTACCTGGGACAATACCAGTCTGTGGAAAGTTTGGATTTGGAGTCTGGAAGAAGCTGCTAGCCCATTCATTCATTGTCCCCTTCCTCCTTAGTAACACAACCCTGCTTTTGCATATACACACTGCAGTACACAATAGAAGACATTTCCAGCCACCCCTGTAGCTAGACGTAGCGTGTCTCTGCGTTCTGGCCAATGAGATAAGAGTGGATGTACTGCTTGCAATTTACAAAAAGACATCTAAAAAGGTGCAGGCTCAGTGTTGGGGGTGTCTTTTTTGTGCCTCTTTCCCTTTCCTCCTTCTTACAACTGCACAGAGGATGTGACGGCTGGAGCTCCAGAACTCCCAGGAGCCAGATCACACTTGAAGTCATAAACTTGGAGAGTGGAACAGAAAAAGGGGAACCTGCTTCCTAATGACACAACAGATCTGCCGTAACTGACGTGGACTAGACTATCTGTCAGAGGATTTCTCTTACATAAGAGAGAAGCAAACCTCTATTTTTTAAAAAAAGACTCATATGTTGGTTTATTAGATACACCTTCACCTAATCCTAATTATCACAGAAGAGAACAGGGCCGGCCTGGTGGCGCACTGGATAAGTGCTCTGCTTGAGAAGTGTGGGGGCGCTCCCGCCCGAGGGTTCGGATCCCACATGCAGACCGGTTCCCGCTCACTGGCTGAGCGAGGCGCGGGCGCAGCACCGAGGGTTGCGATCCTGTTGCCGGTCCCAGTCCGGTACGGGGACAACACTGAGGGTTGTGATCCGTTGCCGGACATGGAAAAAGACAAAAAGACAAAAAAAAAAAAAAAAAAAGAGAACAGACCTGGGCTTCTGCCTGAGAAAGGACCATCCTACCTTCCTCCTTCCTTGCCCAGTAAACTCCTACTCAGACTTCATATCTGAGCTCAGGTGTCATCTCCACCGAAAAGCTGTTCCTGCTTTCCTCAGTCTGGGTCGGTTGTTTCCAAGTTACTTTATACGCATCAATCAACACAGCTTGCTGAGATTCTTGGTTTACTGACTATCACTTCTTAGGTTACAAAATTGTTTGAAGACAAAGATAGTATATATACGTGTATGCACAGGTACTTCAGAAAGGTCATGGAAAGATCTGTATTATCTTTTAATTCTATTTTCCCATGAACCTTTTTGAAGTACCTGCATACATTTATATATCTACTTTTTAATGTTTAAATATTGATAGGACTCAAAGATTTATTGAATTCCAACTTTATCACCACTAGTTACATTATCTTGAATAATAATCTCTCTGATCCTCAGTCACCTCTTAAGTAAAATGGGAAGTTAATATCCGGTAGATATAACTATTAAATTATATCAAAAAATTTATTTAAAGTCCATTGCTTTGCACTGGATGGGCATGTAGTAACTTTTATTTCCTATCATCTTCTCTAAAACGTAGAATAATGGTGATTTATATATATGTATTTATTAAACTTAAATGTAAGTCAAATTGAAATAGAATTTTAAAAACTTCTGTTTCCTGGCAACAAATTTTTGATACAGTCATGAATATACAGAAAACTCCAGAAGTACTAGAATAAAAGCTAACCTCTGATTGTACTGTTGGCTAAGTTAGCAATTCTGGTCAATTACTACCACTTTTGAGATCTTTTTAAACTTATAAAGAGCAGCAGAATTTATTCACCTTAAGTTAGTGGTGAGAATATCCTCCTCTAAATACATTGTCATCTGTGAGGCACATTTACAGAGCATTCTCTCAAGAGGGCACCATTGCAACTCCTATCACCTGGGTGACAGGACGTACTTTATTTGCAATATTAGTTGTTTTCAATCTTTTAGTAAATTGCACGAACTTCCAGCCTCTGAAGTGCAGTTTTTTCAGGAAAATGTATCAAACCATTAGATATAAGTCAGCATTAAGGGGTACCAAAGGAAAGCCTAAAAGTGACCCTCTAAGAGGACAATTCAACATAAAAACACTTTTCTTTGCAATATGAGTATTTTCTTATCAAACACCTATGAAAAGCCTCTGTTGTCCCACTGAGTTCAGCTATCAATGCAGTATTAATAACCATGAGGAAGAGGATGAAGAGTTGGCTTGAACACGAGGCAGACAACGTATGCCACTTGTTATCTCCGGAAAACATAACAAGTAAAATTTGTAAAATGTTATCTGGTTTTATAAAGTGCTTTACGTATTGACTCTCACAGTTGTAAGAGGCAGGTTATTCAGCTATTCTTTAACCCACATTTTATAGAAAGATTTAGAACAGTTAATTAACTTAACCAAAGACTGACATCAAGTTTGTGGCAGAATTATGACCTGACCCCAAGCAGAGTGAGTTTTTCTTTGTTTTTGTTAGAATAAAGCTATTCCATGCTTTATTCTCACATAACATGTGCTTCAGTCTTCAGCCCGAAGAGGTTTTAGAGCTCTGTATAGAGGTCTGTGCCCCACAGGGAGGTGACATTTCTTTAATTTGATGCTGACTGGTACACGGATCGAACCCTGGACCTTAGTGTTAGCAGCATCACGCTCTAACCAACTGAGCTCACTGACTAGCCTCGGTGATACTTCTTATAGGTTCACAAGTCCTATAATTGCTAAAATAAGCATGATCTAATATCAGCCCAGTATTCATGCTTTCCTTCTATCCCACCAAGTAACAGTTTAATATGCATTCATTGCTGATATCATAAAAAATATCAATACATATCATTTTATTATAAATAAATGGTCACCAGTGTAACAAGGGTGTAAAAATGGTTTGCTATGGCATCAAAGAAAACAGTGAATGAATAACAGAACCTGAGCCCCAGATCACTGTAGCCTCATGAGAGAGAAACATTTGTCGCTGAGTTTCTGGGCAGTGAAACTCAAAGCCAAATATCACAACAGCAATTCAAATATCTATTGAAACTATGTCAGAGGTCACAACCTCAAATGCCTTTAGGGACGAGATGGGTGACACAATATTTGTCGCTGAGTTTCTGGGCAGTGAAACTCAAAGCCAAATATCACAACAGCAATTCAAATATCCATTGAAACTATGTCAGAGGTCACAACCTCAAATGCCTTTAGGGACGAGATGGGTGACACAATGACAGCAAGGGATAAGACTAAGATTTTGTTTTTCCTTAAAATACTCAGTCCTCTTAGTAGCTTTCAAAAGAGAGTGGTGTGAAAAAGACTTCACTTTTCTCTTAGTCCTGCCCTAAGAACAATCACACAAGCACGATGACAGCGGTACCTGGAACCCTGGGCCTGGGGGAGACTGCACGGAATGAGGGTTCTTCGGTGATCTGTATAGAACATTCCATCTAAGGGGTAAGCCACTTCTCAGCCCTTTGCTAGCTGGAGGGAATTTAGATTTAACCTAACCAGATCTTCAACTGCTTAAAGAGAAGCTGAAAATCCAGATTTTTTTTTTTTCCTTTTTGTCTTTTTTCGTGTCCGGCAACAGATCGCAACCCTCAGTGTCGCACCCATACCGGATCGGGACCGGCAACGGGATTGCAACCCTCAGTGTC
>NW_007730905.1:64895-79517 GCF_000696425.1 Galeopterus variegatus | reverse complement strand
TCGGGACCGGCAACGGGATTGCAACCCTCAGTGTTGCACCCACACCTCACTCAGCCAGTGAGCNTAATTTCTAGACAAGACCTCTCTCCTAAGCTCCTGACCTGAGTCATCAATTATCTACTCCATATCTCTACTGGCATTAAATTTCTCGTCAATTATATAAAACCAAATCCACAGTCTTCCCTGGAACACTCATTCCTCTTCTGCTGTTACTGCATCTAGTCAACTAAGCTCCAAATGGGCAGCTGCTGTCTGCCTCTTCTGCCTTGCCACTCACACCCAATCAATAATCATATTTAATCAATTTTTCCCCCTAAAACTCGGTTGACTCAGCACTCACTTCTCCAGCACTGCTGCCACCACCGTAGTCTGTGGTGGTGTTGTCTCTCACCTAGACACGAGTGACGGCCTCTTACGTTCTCCTGGCATCCCATCTTATCCTTTCTTATTCTGCCACTGGCACGGTCTTTCAAACTGAAATCTAATCACGTGACCTTTTGGTTTTAAACCTTTTAATGACTTCCGATTAATATTAGGATGAAGTCCAAAGTTTAACCTGCTTTTTAGGGGCTCCAAGATCTGGCTCATTTCATTACTCACTTGAGCTGGCAGATGCTTTCTAAGCTCTGATATAAGTCAATGAATAAAACAGGCCAACTCTCTGCCTTCAGTGTTCCTCTTGACTCAGAAAGCATGGTGTAGTGTGCATGTGCACCTGTCAACCAATTTTCTACCATTTATTCTGCTGGCACTTAAGACCTGTCATATCTCAGGTAGTATTCTAGGTGCTGAGAAAACAACGGCTAATAAGATACAGCACCTATGAACTTCGTCCCCAGCATCATAATTTACATCTGGGAAAGAAGGAAATATTCCCATGACAAACATTCCCATAAATATCAGTTGTCCAGTCTTATGATTTTTTTCCTCCTTCTTTAGTAATGCTGGAAAATACAAGCATGAGCGAGTCTTTGGGGTTTTATTTTGGTTTTAGAAATATAGGTTCCTAATGTCAAAGATTTGATAAACATATTGTTCAGATTTTATTAAATGGCCTCAACTTGCCAAAGGGAACTGGCTGGCTAACTGAATGAATAAAACATTAAATCCATGGGTGCCATCTGGGTGGGGCAGCCTCAGGCATTATTGTGATACAGCCATTGTTGTCTGGTTTATCCTAAAACATGTGCCAAACTTCTCAACCCCATGCCTTTTCCAGCTTCATAACCCACACACACTCACTCTGTGACTCATCACCCCTTTCTTTGTTTTTCAAAAGTGAGCTTCCTTAACATTTTGTTCTGTATGTCTAGTATTGGAAAGACAGTGTTAGGGTACTAGGAGGGTCAGGAAGAGCAGGAGCATTTGTGGTAGAGAGGGAGGTAGATACAAAGTGCGGAGAGAGTATGGAGAAAGGAGGAAGGGGATTAGATCCATCTGAGATTACATCCATCTGAGAGAACTAGAACACGTGTATGTGACCTGATCCTTCAAAGATGTGTAGGATTTCAATCGGCAGAAAAGAAGATAAAGAGAGTTCAGCTGGATGGAATATTGAGAGCAGAAGTTGAAAGGTGTGAAGCTACATCCTATGTTCAGGAGACATCATTGTCTGGAGAGGCTCCTGCAAGGTGCAGTGAGAGGTGTGGAAGGGGAGAGGCAATGGGGAACCGAGGCCAGGTTGGGGTCATATCATGACATACAGATGGTGAAAAAGGAGGTCACAACAAGAAGTGAGATCAGAGGCACATTTGGGGGATTACCAGGTAGGTAACTGCAAGCAATTCAAAGTACTATCGCATGTCTGCAAGACCGGAGCCTCTCACAACCTTTCCTGGCCTGCAGTTCTCTTTTTATTTTTTAACAGAAAAATTCCTGCTTTATTACTTTCAATACCTATAGAGTTATCATTTTTATGTATGTGTGTGCATAGAATTTTTTTTAATTGGTTATGCATATTCAAGGGGTACAAAGCTGTACAAAACCATAACCACCTGTGCCCAAGATGTGATGATCAGATCAATACTATCAGCATGCCCATTATCATAAATGGTCATTATTCTGTGTCCCCCTCACAGCCCCTCCCTGACCTCTTTTCCCCTCCCTCCCTTCTCCCCACCCCCCTGCACCCCTAAGTATGCTCTCTTCCTCTGCAAGTCCAACACACCACTGTGGTCTTTCTTTCCTTCCTTCTTTCTCTCTTAGCTCCCACTTGTGAGTATGGACAAGCAGTATTTTTCCCTCTGTGCCTGGCTTATTTCACTCAACATAATTTTCTCCAAGCTCATCCATGTTGCTGCAAATGGCAGACTTTCATTCTTTTTTTATGGCTAAGTAGTATTCCATAGTGTATATATACTATGTTTCCCTTATCCAGTCATCTGTTGATGGACATTTAAGTTGGTTCCATATCTTGGCCATTGTAAATTGATCTGCGATGAACATGGGAGTGCAGGTATCCCTTTGACATGATGATTGTCGTTCCTTTGGGTTTATACCCAGAAGTGGGATTACTGGATTGTATGGAAGTTCTATCTGTAGTTGTTTGCGAAACCTCCATGTTGCTTTGCCTCCCACGGATTTGTCACCCCTTTTCCCCTGGGTGATGGAGCTGCCAAAGATTACTCAAAGCCCATCTCTTCTGAGCAGTAAGAAGCCCTGAAAGAGGTTAATCTCCCAGAACCCTCAAGAGGGAGGCATTCCTTCCATTTGGGAATTAACCCCGGATTAGGGTTCTCTTCCCACATTTATTCTCCAGACCAGGAAGTTTCAGGAAGAGAACAAAGGTGGGGTTTTTGCTAAGTACAGTTTAACAAGTTTAACAATAGAAGCTGGTAACATTCAGTAAGACAAGCAAGGTGACATTCCATAATGCAATTTGTGAGAAGTTAAGTTGGTCCACCAACAAAAGCTTGATTTTAGCAAACATTCTCTTCTTACAGCAATTTCCCAGTATCTTTACATATCAAGCAGTAACCTGTCTGTCTTTGAGCCAGCAACCTTGCTGTGTTACAATTCTTTATCTTACAACATAGACTATAGCCTGAGGAAAATTTCCTGTCTTTTGAAAGGTTAACATTTGAAACTGCAAGGCTTTGGAAAACCAGGCCCTGTGAAATACATTTGCTTTATGTATACTCCATACCTCCATATTGTTTTCCACACTGATTGTATTAATTTACAGTCCCACCAACAGTGTAGGAGTGTCCCCCCCTCTCCACATCCTTGCCAGCATTTGTTATTCTCAGTCTTTTTGATTATGGCTAGTTTAACTGGGGTGAGATGATATCTCATTGTGGTTTTAATTTGTATTTCCTTGATGATTAGTGATGTTGAACATTTTTTGATGTACCTGTTGGCCATTTTTATGTCTTCCTTTGGGAAATGTCTATTCAGCTCCTTTCTCTATGTTTTAATTGGGTTATTTGTTTTTATACTGTATAGTTGTTTGAGTTCATTGTATATCCTGGATATTAATTCCTTGTTGGATGTATAGTTTGCTAATATTTTCTCCCACTCCATAGGCTGTCATTGGCCTGCAGTTCCTAGACGTGCAACTTTCCTTTTTTAGCTACAGCATTGTGCCAAGTGTGAATCCAGAAAGACTAAACAGAACTACCACTCTACTGCTAGCTTGATTCATAGGACAATTCCCACTCATGGTCCATGTGGAGTGTCCTGTTAGTCGGACTGGTTGGAGGACTGAGCAGAGAAAGAAGGAGAAAAAAAGTTAATTTGCTCCTAGAGGATTCTAGGAACACAGGCTTTGGCAGGTTTTAAAAACAAAATGTACAGCTTTAATAAAACTGATAAAGTCTCTTCAACTTGTACATGGCGAAATATGATTTGATGTTCACTGGAGATAAAGTAGATGTAGTGAGAGTTTCCCCAGGGCTCCTGCTGGAGACTGAAATGGCATCATCTGAAATGAATCTAAGGAATCATCTTTGGATTAGGATCTGGTTGAGTCTGAGACGAGGAGCAGGTCGAGGGTGTAAGCATGAAGTGAACAGATATGTAATAGAGTGCAAGTCAGATGGTGTGAGGAGTCTTTGAAGGTGCCGCTGTGCATTTGAAAATGCAGAGGGTGGCAGCAGGAGGGCTCAGCTGACTCACTTCCATCACTCACAGGCTGCACCGAGTCTCTGACATCTGACCCTGATTCTAAGAGGGCTACATGTTCATTTAGTTAAAACAGGATATAAAACAATGTGCAACTTCATCTTCCTCATTTATCTTTCCCAGATCCAGAGGGAAGCATATTCCCATGTGATGACAGATCGCAGGCATCTGGTCTCCAACGGGATGTCTGGTTGTGATCCGTCATCATGACACTTCAGCTTTAGCAAACATGGCTGCTCACTCAGGACACAACACGTGGGTGAAACTGAGGGAGCAAGATTTTGGAGCCATGTATCAGTAAGAGAGGGGGTGAATGAGAGCCCGGATGGGATACATTCTCCATTAATTAGCAGCTGCATGAATTCTACCTCAAGCTATCAAAATTCTTTTACATTGTACTTATTTTTTTTAGAATGAATATCCAAAGGTCATATATTTTTGTCACTTGGGAGCTATATGAAGACTCTTACATCAGATGAAATCTAAGTTAGTGGCTGTTTCACCAAGATCACTAAATTCTCCTTAGAGGACAAATCAGAGAAAGGGAACAGAGGCTTTAATTTTGATTGGTCTGCTATAAAATCAAAAGGAGTCTTATTTTCTTGTGTGATACGTTGGATTTTTATAAGAGATTGGATTATCATTCAGCCATTACAAAGCTTATTATTTATGAGGAAGAGAAGGGATTTAAGAATTAGGTCATTCGTAAAATCAAATTTGGAGAGGATTAGTTGTCATAGACCCTAATTTTATTTTCAGACAATCAAGGTGAAACCATTGCAAAAGCTTACTATTTAAGAGAAAAAGAAGGGATTTAAGAATTAGATTATTTGTAAAATGTTAATAAATAAATACATATCAGAGAATTAAAGCTTATGGTCCAAAAATGGAAAGAAAACAGAGCTTCAAAGACATCAGAGAGCAGAAAGCGATTGGTGAAAGCACTTAAAATAAGATGTTTACTCTAGTTGGGAATCTGACTGCCAAGTTAGTCAAGCCTATGGATGTGTAATTACTTGGGTCTGTAATATTCAAGATTCCAATCTAAGTTCAATCACCCAAGTGTGTAGCTCGAGTTGCTCAGATAATCACCGAGCCCTTTGGGATATCTGCCACAGAGCTAGGGGAGAGACAGAGACAAATTTCAATCCAATCCTAGTGAGAGTTTCCCCCTTAAATTAAAGAGCTGTTGAGAGACATTCTAGTTACAGCACTCACCAGTGTGCATGAGAGAGTCCTGTGCCACACGCGGTGAGGGGGTGCTCAGCACATTTCTTTTCCAAGACACGTCATGCTGATGGATTAGTTGTTCTTCCCAATAGCTCTAGGAAGTAATTAAATGCAGTCTCTCCTTTTGCTAAAGTAAAAAACGAGGCAAAGATGGTCAGAGACTTGCTTCACGGCATAAATGAAGGCCACTTTTACGTGAGGGCTATGACTTTTTCTGACTTTGGGCAAATAAAAACACCCAAAAAGAGTGGTTCTGTGAGAATAGAAAGTTAATTTGAACCGACTTTACTTAAAAGGGAAGGATGCCAAAGTCTCTTGTGATTCGAGCAGGAATTCCTCACGGTCTCTGGAGGGCAGTCAGGAACTGGGGTGCTGTAGAGATGCCGGAAGTCCCCTTTGTGAATCTGTTTTACTCTTATTTTCTTACTGAAGATCACTTTTCTTGTTTGCCAGTTCAAATGGTAGTTTCAAATATATGAATGATGTCCCGAGAGTGAAACGCAAGGAACGGTTTGGAGATTTCCATAATAAAATCCAGGAAGATGAGAAAGGATTGTGCAGGTCAGCGGACAAGAGCAAATGTGGTGGAAGAGGTTGATGTAAATGCACAATAGGAACTTAATACAAAACAAGCCATTACAGAAGCCGGAAATGGTTAAGGGGAGGAGATTGCTTGCCTAGATTGGGACACCAACATGTACACAATTCATTTCTGTTGTTCAATACCTTCGGGTCTGTCCACATCCACTGGACAAGTTTGAGAGGGACATTGGGTCCCCAGGAAAAAATAAGGCTTCACCTGTGGTGAGGAAGCAGAATGATTAATCTCTGGAGGAGTATTGCTCATAATTATGTGATGGGAGGTTTAGCAAAGAGGCAGGGTGGGGTTTGCATAAGAGTGCAGATAAACAGAAGAGACGTCCATAGACGGCTGGCCTTGCTTTCCCATCAGTCTCTTTCTTTCACTTTTTTGTTTGGCTGGATTTTATTATTAGGAGCAAAAAATGAACAGATTAGAATTTTATTGCTAAAATTGACAATTAAAAATGAGAGACATCTCTAATATAATTTGGAAATTTTCAACTTTAATTGCATTTCCTGTGTTGAACATAAGAACCTTCTATGTGGCAACATTGTTATTTAATTTCAATTGATTCTTTCATCCAGAAGACATTAGTGAGTGGTGCATATAGTATGGTGTGATACTCAGTGCTAGACAGCTCAAGGGCAGGCACTGCTAACAGTATCCGGAACTGTTCTAAGCATTTCATCCGTATGAACTCATGGAATCCATATGTGCATTCAGTAACACAGACACTGTTATTTTCCCATTTTTCTGATGAGGAAACTGAGGCACAGAGAAATCAAACAACTAGCCCTGTGTCTCACAGGTAGGAAGTGAAATATGATCTTAGCATGCAGACTCCACAGCTTTCTCCTTAACTCAGCTGCTTTCTCCAGAGACTACAAATATAAGCAACTACATCAAGCAGCAGTCTATGGAACACTCTGGGAGAGTGGTTTTCCGTAAGTAAAGAAGGCATGGCTGATTAGCAGCTGTCTGACTTGTGCCTCAGAAAAGGTTTAATGATGGAGGACTGTGAATGCTGAACTTAACTGTTAGACAACAGGGATCCGCTGAGGATTAGAGATTTTGAAGAAGGGAATTTACCACGGTGATGCTTTAGATGGAAAGATTATCTGGCCAGCTTGTGAAGGATGGTTTAGTGGGGGAAGATGAGGTGGTGAGATTTAGGGTGTTAGGACCAAGGTGGGAGACCAGTTAGGACCAATCTTGTAACTGGTCTAAGTATGAAGTGACTTGGGCTGGATAATATGATTTCTGGAGACATGGGCAAGATAAAAAGATTTATTTTAACGCCTTGCTCTTTTCTCAGCGTTCCTTCCTCACCACTTGGCTTTGTCTGTTTTCTTTCCCTGTGAGTTTCCCAGAGCAGCAAAACCGTCATGTTTTTGCCTTTGATATTTGAGTGCTGATCAGGCTGTGTTCTGCTGTTTGTGACTTGAGAGGTAGCCATGTGGGACAAGTGAAAGCATGGCCCTCGGTCTGTGCTCTCGTGCGCAGTAGGTCTTGTGCGGTAGCTTCAATGGCTCTGTGATGTTTGATGTACTCTGGATGTTTAAACATAGGCAAAGCCTTTTGAAGGCCTTGCATGATGTTAATTAGTCTCCTGAAAATGACAGGGTGTGACACAAACTCCTAAGGAATTACATAACAGTGGAAAATGTAAAGCTCCTTACATTTCTGCTCTTGCATTACAGGATTACCCTCTCGAGGAAAGTTTTAATGCCTTTACATCCTTCAGTGCTTCACATTTAGATTTGTATTGCTTGACTTTTTGTTAATAATTCTAACTAGGGCCTATTGTAATGTGTGATTCTTTTTTTTTTTTTTTGTATAGACCCCAGGCTACCTCTCTTAAAAATGAGTTGTCCTGAAAGCATTATGTTAAGTGAAATAAGCCGGACACAAAAGTATAAATTCTGTATGATTCCACTTATATGAGGCACCTGACATAGTCAAATACATAGAGACAGAAAGCAGAATGGCGCTTACCAGGGCCTGGGTGAGGAGGGAGTTATTATTTAATAGGTACAGAGTTTCAGATTGGGATAATGGGAAAGTTCTGAAGATGGATAGTTGTGATGATTGCACAGCAAAATGAATATATTTAATGCCACTGAACTGTACACTCAAAATACTGAATTTTATATTATGTATATTTTTTCACAATTAAAAATATGAGTCATCCTCACTTACCCTTGTAGGGCTGACAACACCAAGTCAAGGGTTAAGATCCCCTTACCGGTCATCTTTAAAAAAAAAAAAAGAAGTCATGGAAGAAACTAAAATAATTGAAAGAATTACACAGCTTGAGAAATTGTGAGCTAAAAATACTAAAAATGTTACTTTACCATGGGACTTCTCAGAGATTCTGGTGGACTAATGTGCCTAAGAAATTTTCAAGAGGGAAATATGGTATGCATATTTCCCCCAAATTTCTGGCCATATAACTGTTTAATAACGGATAATCTCTTGGGACTAGAATTTCTTGGAAAATTCTACAGAATAAAATACAACTGTTTAGTATTACTTCCAACATCTTCCATGAGTACTTCAGCTAAACTTTCAGCTTTTCATCCCATTGTCCTCCACTGGCATAGTATTTAGTATATAGCCATATTATACCTCTCAGTATTTGCTGAGGGTAATTTGCATGCTCAGCTCTTCATGTGTCTGCTCAGGCTCTGTCTGATTTGCCTTCCTCTCATTTCTGTCCTTCTGAAACACTTCACCCTGTTCATTTACAAGTTTTACCTTGTTTTTTAAGTGTAAAGGAATTACTGTTTTTCTGTAATCACTATAGAAAATGTCATTTTTTTTTTTTGGTATTAGTTTTTGGTTAGCTAATTACATAAATAATAATGGCATTCTACCTTGTATTCTTGTTAATTATCACAAGTTTCTCTTGTCCACTAAATGTAAAGCTTTATGAGTGCGAGGTAAGGTACTATGTCTCACTCATCTTTGCATTTTCTACAGCCTGTTATTATTCACATCAAGTAGGTCCTCAATATGCATGTATTTATAAACTTGAATTTAATTCTGGAGACCGTCTGCTTCTATGAGAGTGTTTGGGAAAGTCTGTCAAAGCTTTAGCAGAGAAACACCCAGGAAGCTTCCCCGGAGAGCCCTGCTCCACCACAGCAAGGCGCCTGCGCGTCGCTCTCATCACACGAGGGCGATTTGTGAGAGTTTTGATGGGAAATCATTAGGCATCCACCTTCCGGTCCTGGTTTGGCTCCTCCTGACTTCTTGCTGTTTCCTAACCTTAAAAAGTCCTTAAAAGGCCCCCAGTTTTCTTCAGGTGATAATGTGAAAAAGACTCCAGCACCATGGTTCACCTCCCAGGACCCTCCGTTCTTTAGGGACGGACGAAATGGCTGGTGTCATCGCTTACAAGAGTGTCGTGAACTCGATGGAGCTTATGTTGAGAAACAAAGTTTATATTTTCAAAATTAATTCCATTTCCATGAACTTTTTGCAGTTCCTTCATATACTGATACATGATATACATGCACAGGAGTGTACCTGTCCACAGAGAAGGCCTTACAACAATGGCCCGCCCAGGAGTCGCGCGCAGCCCCAGGGGCCTGACTGTGATCCTGAAACACCGTTCCATTCCCAGGAAAAGAAATCAGAGCAACTGGGAGAAGGATATGTGGCAGGAAATGAGCAAAACGACCCTGGGCTCTCTCGACATGCCAATGTGCTTGGCACACTCCAAGACCCACCCGAAGGGGCACCCACTGGCCACACATGGGCCATTCTCAGCTTCAGTAAGGGTTAGATTTGTGATGAATTGAAACCCATCAAATACATGTACATCCATGTATTCCTAAGGAAACCACTAACTGGTTACCTTTTGAGGCTGACAAGGAACCAATTCATTATTTCGAAAACTGAGTAAGTTAAAGGAAAGAATCAAGTGTTTATCCTGCCTTTCCACCAGGCAACTGACCAGCCGCCAAGGGGACGCGCCCAGCCCTGAATGAGGAAACCCTCAGTCCCCTTCATCTTCAGAGCCTGCCAAGAGGCCAGAAACGCCGGGGGACCGGGAGCAGCCCAGCGCACGTGATCCGGGAGCGGCCCGTGCTGCCGCTGGCTCCTGGCAGGCCTGCAGAGCCACTCTGCTCTCTAAGTCTGCACCACTGTCCACGTCAGCCACACCTTCACCTTGATGAGGTCCTGGAGGCTGCAGCTCCATGAGGAGACAGTTGTGGGATCTCACGGAAATAGCTTTCAAGTGCTTCTTTGGTGAAAGAAGCTTAACTCTTAATGAGTTATTGGAAGGCTGCGTTGTATTCCTGAAAAGAAACCTGAGTCATCCAGGGTTACCTGGGCTCAGCTGTTTAGGCCATGTTGGTCGATTCACCTTCTTCGATGCCACCTACCCAGGGCATTATGTGAGTTTCACTCTGTTGCCTGAAATCCACACCCTTCCTCCCCCCTCGGGCCAACCAGAGCTCGCACACCCAAGTGCCCTTGGCCGCATCCCCTTCCTGGCCGGGTCACCTTCCTTCCATCTGTCAGGCTCATGGACAGCATGGGGAGCTTCACATTTAAGCCCAGACATCTAAAGAGGAAAGGGATTCACCAGACCCCTCAGTGGACAGGGCCTCAGAGAGCTGCCCACTGTGGAGTGAGTGGATCACAGAGAGACAGAGCCTGGCGGCGCTCTGACGGGGCACCTCCTCGCCTCCTCCCGGAGCTGCGAGGCAGCTGAGTCTCTCCGCTCAGCTGCATTTTGCTCACACGTACGGGTGAGCAAGGCCAGCTGGGCGACGACTCTGTGGCGCATAATTGTCTCTCAGGAACCTCACGTGGTTTACCAGTCCTTCCCTTCCTGTCCAGCTTCCGGTAACTGAGAAGAGGACTCGCCGTTGTGGACGGGAGCCCACCTTGCCATGTGCTGTCAGAAGCCAATTGCTCCAACCCATTGATTGCGCATTGTGGGTATTTCTGGGGTGGGCGGGGAGGGAGAGGACTTCCGGCTGGTTTGCTGGATTTCCAACCACGCCTTCCATGCATGTCTGGTATTGACATGGGCGGAGACCTTTGTGCATGACAGTCACAGACACTGGACTGCAGGCTAACCCTGGGGCGAGTGTGGTCTCATGATCATGCAACACATCTTCAAGCCCGGACTCAACCCCATGTAACCTTGAACTGTTCTGCATATATTTTTTTCTCCTCCATTCTCCCTCCCTCCTCCAAAATAATCTGCTCTGCCACATGCCGCGTCATTTTTCTTGTCTCTGCTGATTCCCATTCAGGAAGTTTTCATGAAGGTGAATATTATTGTTGTCTGTTAAGAGGAAAGACAAGTGGGGCTCTGGATCCACGGAGGCAGGTGTTAATTTTGGCTCTGCCATGTCCAGCTGCAGAAGCCACGTGACCCTGACCCTCAGTGCCACACCCACATAGGGAATCTAGTGGCCCCCTTCCCAGCCATCCCCCCTCCCTCCTGCCCCTACAGACAGCATGTTCTGGAATCCTACTGAAGTGGACCCCCTGCGGAGGAAAAGACTCGCTGACCACCCCCCTGCCGAGTGACTTAGAAACACCATCAAAGGCCTTGCTCTTGTGATGTGTTGAGCTCAAACTAAACTGGAGAAGGAGGCTCCTCTCAGATGGAGGCAGGGATGGATATCTGTCCGCTCCAGACTTTCGGTAGAGTCCAGTTATCTAGGCAGAAATCCAGGCAGCGGGACCACTGTTTGCTTTGCTCTGTGTACAGCTGGGGAAGGTTCAGAGAGAAGCGTGGTGGTCGGAATCTCTCTATGCATTGCAGGGTCCAAGCCATCTAGAGGGGAGTCTCAGGGTTGGACCCCATAGGATAATAGGACTGCCATCTGGGCAGTGCCAGCTGCATGAGTCAGCAGCACGTGACTGTCCTTATGGGAAATAGCAGCAAACAAGTCTAAGTTCCCTGACCTCCCACTACCCCCAGGAGAGTTACCTCTGGTAGGGGAGGGAGATAGGACAGTCACAAAGGGAGACATAAGGCACATTCAGGGTGTGATCATTGCTATAAAGAAAGTAAAAAGTAATGAGATCTGTGTGCCATGGCAGGGCCAGGGGACGGTGTCCCTAGAAGTGGGGGACAAGCCCGGGTTCCAGTAGAGGTGATGCCAAGAATCTGCAGAGGCTGCTGACCAGCTCTGAGGGAGGGCATCGGCCGAGGGAAGAAGGGAGGGCGGGTGGCAGAGGCGGGTCCAGGTTTTGTGGGATCAGAGTTTGCACACTGTCAGGGGGAAAAATACCAAATGCCAGATACATTATTGTTAGGTTGTGAGAGGGACCCATGAGGAAAGGCTGAAATTGGCTCTTTGCTCTCCATGGTGGCTGAGGGTTAGGCCCTCTCCAAGCCTCCCTGCAAGGGCTCTGGGATGCACCGGAGGCCTGGAAGAGGGACGCAGGGGCCAAAGCAATGAGCTTTGTGCCTCGAGAGAGCTTCTTGCAGAGAATGGACTGTGGTGGAGCCAGAGCGGGGAGGCGAGTTGGGAGACAATGCAGCCTTGAATAGAGGGCGGAGGGGTGAGCAGGCGTGGGGTGGGCTTTGGAGGTGGAGATGACAGATTTGCTGATGGTCTGGGGAGGCACATAAGGGAAGGGTGGGAGCCAAGAACAGAGGTTGCAGCACTGTTCTGTCCTGGAAACAGGAGACCGCGGAGGTGGGCAGTGGCAAAGAGCTCTGTTTAGACAGATGACATGTGAAGTGTCCATGAGGCAGCTGTGTCGGCAGGAGCAGATGGCATCCGCAGTGTGTCTGAGAGAGGATGATCAAGGGACTACTCACAGAAGGAGGCAGGAGGGACTGTGAGTCTTCTGTAAATAGGGACTGGATCACCTGGGCCATTCGGGGAAGGAGGCTGACATTGATCCTGCACCTGCAGGAGTGAGGGGAGGGTCCTAGTCACAAGAGCTGCAGCCTCGAAAGAGGAGCTGCCTCCCAACAGAAGCTGTGGCTGTAGGTAGAGTTCCTCGGCTTGGCAGGGGGCTGCTGGAGGCTGCTGTGACCCTGTGTCATGCTGGCGCCACCCACTGGCTGTCCCCAAGAGGAGCCAGGGAGCAAGGGACCCTGGAGAGGCAGCCTCACAGGCCTCCTGCAAAGGGTGGGCTGCAGGTCCATCTAGAGTGCTGAGTGGGGCATGGTCCTCATGGTTGCCAAATGGACTGGCCCCTGGAGTTCCAGAGAGGGGGCTGGGCCAGATATGAGAACTTGGGGCCAGCAGCATGTGGATGGACTTGGGGCCTCGGGATGGAGTGTGGGTGGAAGGGAAGCAGCAGGAGACAGCTGGGGTCCACTCCAGCACCGAGAGGCTGGGAAGAACAGAGCCTCACAGGGGGTCAGTTCCTGCCGAGGCTGTGGGCCTGGCACCATGAGGTGCCGGTAGGAGTGCTGAGCTCAGGTAACGTTCCAACCACAGGGTTGATCCAGGACAGATCTGAATTTCAGCCATCCTTTCATCCCATAGATTTTGAGCACCTCCTGCATGCGGGATTGTGGGTGGCATGGTAATTCAAAGGTTTACATATCTGGATGAAAACAAAAACATCCAGTCAAAAATCTCAGTGCTTTCAAACACCCAGAAATTAGACGTCACCCGGATACAGCTTAGCACCTTAGGTTTCTTTCCCCATTTGACAAAAATGCCACAGAAGGTAAGCACAGTGCCACGTGTTTTGAGCGAGGAAACGGGGCTGAAGGGAGCGCAGCGCCTGTCCGCGCAGCCCCACGCTGCTCCCACGGGCTGTGTCCACGCAGCGGCCCTGAACCTCCTGAACCCCCTGAACCTCCTGAACCTCCTGAACCCCCTGAACCTCCTGAACCTTCTGAACCCCCTGAACCCCCTGAAACTCCTGAACCTCCTGAACCCCCTGAATCTCCTGAACCTCCTGAACCTTCTGAACCCCCTGAACCCCCTGCACCTCCTGAACCTCCTGAACCCCCTGAACCTCCTGCAGGTTTATCTGAGAGTAGCGTCCCGCCTCCCGCACGGCCTATCCCCAGATCAGGCAGCAGGGCAGGCGACCTGGGGACCGTGCCCTCACCTTCCAGGCTGGCGATGCCCAGGCTGGGAGAGTTCCACTGCGGAGCCCACGGGTGCCCCTTCACCCTCTCCGTCAGTCGGGTTTGATTTTGGTTTCTAAGCAACATGTGAAGGGGACCTCCCAGGACGGTCACCCCCACTCGCTGTCTTGCAGGTGAGCAGAGTGGAGCGCGAGAAGAACCAGGAGCTGAGGCAGGTGCGCGAGCACGAGCAGCACAAGAACGCGGTGCTGGTGACCGAGCTCAAGAGCAAGCTGCACGAGGAGAAGATGAAGGAGCTGCAGGCCTTGCGCGAGGCGCTGCTGCGGCAGCACGAGGCCGAGCTGCTGCGCGTCATCAAGATCAAGGACAACGAGAACCAGCGGCTGCAGGCGCTGCTGACGGCGCTGCGCGACGGCGCGCCCGACAAGGTCAAGACCGTGCTGCTGTCCGAGGCCAAGGAGGAGGCCAAGAGGGGCTTCGAGGTGGAGAAGGTCAGGATGCAGCAGGAGATCTCCGAGCTCAAGGGTGCCAAGAGGCAGGTGGAGGAGGCGCTGACCATGGCCATCCAGGCCGACAAGGTCAAGGCTGCCGAGATGCGCAGCGTGTACCACCTGCACCAGGAGGAGATCAGCCGCATCAAGAGGGAGTG
>NW_007730905.1:60172-63931 GCF_000696425.1 Galeopterus variegatus | reverse complement strand
TTGCAGGGGGTCACGGGTAACCCGGGGCATGGGCCCCAGGGCACGGGGGGGCACGGGTAACCGGGGGCATGGGGCACCGGGGAGCAGGGGCCTTGGGGCACAGGGGGCACGGGGGTCACGGGTAACAGGGGGCGTGGGGTGCTGGGCATGGGGTTGCGCCAGTTCTCGCAGCACAGGCATCTCAGGCCAGAGATGCGAGACTGTTAAAAACACCAGGTACAGTTCAGAACGCAGAGGCAGGTACCCACCGAGCAGGCGAAATTCTAGCCTCTGTCCCCTCCACCAACACCAGCGTTACTTCCTATGTCTAACTTGGGCGACAACAAGAAACCCGCAAGTCAACAGTCCCCATTTCCCCTGAAACAGTTGTCAGAGGCTTCTGCCTTCTTAGTGTCCCAGGTTAAACTAGAAGCAACGCAGGGCCCAGTGTGTTCGAGGCAGGAGTCACACGCGTCCTGCCTGGAGGATTTGCAGAGTCCAGTGAACTCATCGGGTCCAGAGAGGCCCAGGGAGGATGGTGATGCCCGAGGCTGTCCTGACGCTTCCTATGCCACGTGCCGTGTCTGGGGACGCACGGCTCTGAGGCTGGGCCATAGGAAAGTGCCATTTTTGTAGGTCGATAGGGTCCGATGTTGGCATCTTCATCTGGTGCCTCCTAAGAGTTCTAATAGTTCCAGAGACCCAGGAATCCCATGGCAGATGCTGGAAGAGAACGTTCTCAAGGCTCCGGGGTTAAGAAGGTGAAGAGGACACCCGGGGACTGTGAAGGACCGACTGCGCCCTCATCCCTCAGACTGTGGGCTTTCTCAGTAATTTGGGGGAAATAGAGCTCTGCCCTGGAGCCACCCTACGCCCCTGCCCTGTGCTTCATCACCACCCGGAGCCCCCGGGCACTGAGGCGCCCCTCAGTGGGCTGAACGCATGGGGCCCGCTCCTCTCCCTATGCCCCTGGGCCTCTCGGAAAGACCAGCTCCAGCCTGTGCCGCCGCATGGAACTTCCCAGCAGGGTGGCAGGAACTCTGGACCTGTGACCAGAACGGGAGAACTGGGGGTTGTGGGGCAAACACAACTTTGCCACAGTGCACACGTGGGTGCCCCAAACACTCCTAAGCCGGATAGTCCCCTCCCCTTCTCCAGGATGTCCCTTGCTCCCTCCTGCCCCATACAACCCTCCGTCCATACCTGAGCTGCACGTTGCCATCACCTTTAGCAACCCGAGGATCTGGCCCAAGAAACCACCTGGGAGAACTGGGTGGATTCCTCACATGACATGACATGACAGTACACCTGCTTGTCTGTCCCTGCTAGGGAGGAGGCGGCAGCCAGACTGTCCTGGCAGGACTGGAGAAGGACAGTGAGCACGTGCTGCCCACTCTGCACCACCTTCTGTTGGTCATGGCTGGATTTAATGTCTATAGTGGGGAAGGTGGCCTTATTTTCTTAACTAAAGGCTTATGGCAGAAAACACAGGTCCCTGTCATCCCCTTGGACCCCCTCATTTGGGCCCCCAGAGACAGCTACTTGCAGAGCCTCTAGCTGACTATTCTGAATTTTATTCCAAATTTCCAAAAACACGCTTAACCTCCATGTCTTCATTTCTCGGCCTAAGCTGGGTCCTCTCTCGATGACTCCTCCCCATCAGGGACTCTACTCCCACTCCCCCAGCCTCCCCCTAAATGACACGGGCCCAGTCTCAGCAGGAACAGGTGTCACACACAAAAGAGGTCACAGAGGAGACTTTAGGGAAGGGTGATTCACGAGGTGTGGGCAGCATCACAGGAGACTCACTGAGGCCTGGTTCTGGGGGCTCCCCGGCCTGGAGAGCGGGTGCAGGCCACAGACAGCAGGGTGGCCACGGGGAGTGGAACTCAGTGCTGCTGGCTCCCCCCCAGCCAGGAAAAGAGGGAGCAAACACCCAGGCCTCCCTCTCTTGCCTCTGATTTCCATGTCTCCTGCTGTCCAAACCCAGCCAGGAGCCAGGGGGCCGGAACGCGTGCGTGCCACCGTGAAGGCCCGCTTCTGGGCACAGAGTGAGCGGGACGGGGAGAGCCGGTCTAGGGAGCAAAAGAGAGAAGCACACGTAGTACTTGGGTTCCATCTTGGCAGGTGAATGTCTACTGCTTGCATCACAGTTGCTGTGTGAGCGTTGTTCACCAAAGGCCCATGGAGTGACCCACGGTCTCTTGCGTACCTGCTTGGTTTCCCTGGAGTTAATATTCTTTTCATTTGCTTAACTTTCTAAGTGCCTACGTCACTAATTCACCTCAGAATTTCAGTACAACCAAAAACGGTAGGAATTCATTTACCTTTTTTTGGAGCACTCTGTCTCCTCTGCCAGGGCTGTTTCCTCCCCAGATCTGTGACCCGGCTGTCGTCCTGAGGAACCCCCTCCCCACTGCTCAGTGTCAGGCTGTCTTATATCTCCCCCTTTGTTGATTTATTGTTCTCATTTTTGATGGAACATGTTCTCTCGTAGCTTCCTGGAAACAGAAAGGATGGGAGATTAATTTTGTGAGCCTTGTATGTAGGACACGTTTTTATTCCAGCCTCACATTTGATATTTTAAGTGTGGAATTGTAGCTGAAAATGTTTTCCATCAAGAAGTTGGAAGGAGTTTCTGCACTGTCTTTTAACTCCCAGTACTGCTGTGAAGAGGTTTGCTGGCCTTCTGATTCCTGCTCTTACACGCGGCTGTGTCCCGACTCGCGTCCCCACCTCCACCCAGGAGTTACAGGACTTTCTGCCTGAGCTCGGAGCATCACCGAAATTTCGTGACGATGTGCTCGTGACATGAGGGTTGGCTCTTCCAGTGCATCGGGTGGTCAGGAGGCCTTCAGCCGTGGAAAACTTTACTGCTTTGCAAATCTTTCTCTTCCTTCTGGAACTCCTATTAGTCAGATGTTGGACCTTTGAATTGATATTCTAATTTCTTATTTTTCTCTCCAATGTTAGCTTTTGTTCTACTTTGTAGAAATGTTCTTAACTTTCTCTTCTAACTTTCCTGTTCACTTTTTAAAAATTTCTGCCATCATACATTTAGTTCTCAGAAATGTTCGTTCTCTGAAACAAAAATTCTTTGGCACTCCCCTGTCATTCATAGATGTGATATCATGAATATCTGAGGATGGCATTATAACTGGTTATTTTTAATAGTTTTCTTCTGTTCCTTTCATTGTCTGGGTTGTGTCAGAGTTCTTTTCTGTGGCGTGGTCCATCTGGCTGCTGTCTTTTGTGGTGGGGACTTCCCTGAATGAAAGGGGGTCTTTGTCTCTTATGTCCTTGGCAGAGGAAGCTAAGAGGAGGTGCTGTGTGTGTGTAGGGGGCTTTACTTCAGGATGAACAGGCAGAAATTCTGCTGTTTTGTTGGCGACTTTTTTATCTTTTTTATCTTTCCTCTCAGAGGAATTCGAGTCAGTGCAATAAAGCAAAAGAAAGAAATTAAAAGCACCAGATTGGAAAGAAGAAATTAAAACTGTCCTTTTTTGCAGGTGACATGACTGTGTACATAAAACATCCTAGGCAATTCACAAAAAAACTACTAGAAATGTTAAACAAGTTCTGCAAACTTTCAGGATACAAGAGAAATATACAAATATCAGTTGTATTTTTATATACTACGTATACTAGCAGCAAACAGTGCGGAAGGAATGAACTCATAACGGCATAAAAAAAGAATAAAATACTTAGGAATAAGTTTTACAAAAGTAGTGCAAGATTTGTACACTGAAAACTACAAAACATTGTTGAGAGAAACCAAGG
>NW_007730905.1:57480-59565 GCF_000696425.1 Galeopterus variegatus | reverse complement strand
ACAAAAGTAGTGCAAGATTTGTACACTGAAAACTACAAAACATTGTTGAGAGAAACCAAGGATGAATTAAGTAAACAGAGAGATGTTCCATGTTTATTGATTGCAAAACTCAATAATGTTAAGATTGCAATTCTCCCCAAATCAATATAAAGATCAAACACACGCCTGTCAGAATCCCAACAGGCTTTCTGCAGACATGGACAAGCTGATCCTAAAATTTACATAAAAATATATTCATATAAAGTGCAAGTATTTTCCCCACTCTGTGGGTTATCTTTTCATATTCTTTATGTTATCATTTCATGATCTAAAGTTTTACATTTTAAAGTAGTCTAATTTGATGACTTCTTTTTCCTTTAGGATTGGTGCTTTTTGTGTCTTGTTTAAGAAATCCTTTTATCTTAGTCGTGAAGCTTTATCTTTTCAAAACTTTACAGTTTTGTCTCTTATACTTAGGTCTTTGCTCCCCTGGACTCTGTGTGCGTGTGTATGTGTGTGCGCGTGCGTGTGTGTGCATGCATGTGTGCGTGTATGTGCGTGTGCACATGAGCATGTGTGCACTGCGTGTGTGTGAGTGTGCGTGTGTGTGTGTGTGCGTGTGTGCGTGCGCGTGCGTGTGTGTGTGCACGTGTGCGTGCGCATGTGTGCGTGTGCACTGCGCGCGTGTGTGTGCGTGTGTGTGCATGCATGTGTGTGTGCACACGTGTGCACTGCGTGTGTGTGCGTGTGCGTGTGTGCGTGTGCGTGTGTGTGCACACGCACGCGTTGTACAGTAGAGGCCAGGTTACGTTTTGTCCAGATGGATGCACAGTTGTCCTAGCAACCTTAACTAGAAAGACCCCCCAATCCCACAGTGCCACCTTGGTCGTATATTAAGTATTCTTACGTGACGAGCTTCCTAATCACTCCCGGCGTCAGTCCCTCTTCCATCCACTCTGTGCTCTTACAACACGCCCTGATTTCTCGAGCAGCAGGTTCTCCCACCTGTTCTTCTTCCTCAAGAGTAACCTGACTCTCCCCGCCCTTTAGACTTCCATATAAAACTTGGAATCATTTTTTTNTTTTTTTCCTGAATAAAGAGCGCTTGGAATCTTTCCCCGCCTGACGAGCATCATTTGCACTGCACGAACAGGGCTCGTACGTGTGTGCACGGGAAACACTGGTGTTGCTAGCAGCGCTCTCCGAGGTGACTTTCCTCTCCACAGAATCATAGAATAGCCCAGTCAAAGACAGACACCGCTGTGGGGCCAGATAGTGGCTGGACACAGGAGATGCCCCGAGAGCATTAGCCGCACTGAGGAGCCAGCCGGCATCACCTGTGAGTCTGGCTCCCAGCCCAGGACCCTCTTCCTCGTGACACTGTCCCAGTGAGGCCTTCTTGCTTAATGGACGGAGGCCTCAGGACATCCTAGATATTCTCATTTAAACATAGTTTGTGAGAGAACATTCTGGCCCCTAAAACTCCACTGTGAATTAAGGGGCGAACCCCAGACCCCAGTGTGCACGTATGTACAATGTGAACGTGAGGGTGGACTGGAGAGCCTGACAGCAAGTGCTGTGGCTCTGGCTGGCAGGTGGCGTGGGACACAGCATGACATCCCAGCCTGGGAGCAGAGGGAAGGGAGCTGTGCTGGAGTGGGAAGCTCAGAAGCATTTTTGGAGAAGTCTGGGATGGAAATGACTGTAGATGGTGCAGGCCTGACCCCGATGCTGCAGAGTATGCAGAGGTTTCTGCACCTCCTGCATCTACACAGAGAGCACCTTATGCGTGCCAGTGCCCTGAACAGGGTCGCACTCTGCTGAGTGTGCAGCTGCCTGTGGGGAGGGGCAGTCCATGCACCAAGCTCCATCCCCAGATGGTCCCGGCCAGCAGGGCTGGCTGAGGAGGGCAGGGAGGGAGGTGCTGAGAAGGTCTGGGGCATTCGGCTCCTCCAGGCATCCAGAGTGGGCTCAGAGCTCCCCCTTGTAGTTCCCAAAATTGATTCCATAATTCAAGGTTCTATCCCCTACCTTTGACAAGCAAAGTGTCCTGTCTGTAATTTGGGTCTGCACTATTCACTGCTCAATCCCCAGCACCTGGAGCAG
>NW_007730905.1:53530-55987 GCF_000696425.1 Galeopterus variegatus | reverse complement strand
TTATCAGGGGATCAGCAATGCCCCCACCCTGCCCAGAAGGTGGGTGGGACTGAGGGGTTGAGCTGCCTCTCCACCCCTGCGTGCATCAGAATGTCCCAGGTGGGGGACATCAGGAAACAGCCATGGGGCCAGAACGTCCCTGGTGAGTCTGGGGACCTAACAATTCTGCCATGTAGCCAGCCCCCTGATTCTACAGAAGGGGAAGCTGGAGCCTCAGGAGGCTCCGGAACCAAGTCCTCATCTGCATGTGTGCTGTGCAGTGCTCCTGGAGAAGCCGGTTCTCCGGTGGCTTCTAAATTTTCTCTGAAGTCAGCTTGCAGTGGAAGGAGCGAGAAGCTTCACAGCAAGAGCACTGAGTCGGTTGGCTCTGGCTGCCTCTGGGCTCAGACAGGGATGCCCACAGCAGATCCCGTGTCCTCCCTGGCACACCTCGCTGGTGACATGCTTGAAGGACAGGGCTGTGTTGCAACCCCAGGGAGCAGCCACCGGTTCTTATGGAGTCTGGGAGAGATGTTTGTCCTGCACGCAGCTGCACACTTAAGTGCATTTGCTAAAATACAAGCCCAGAATGTTATTAAAAATCCTGTAAAACCAAAGAATTAAGGGCAAAAACAATTTCCTCTTTCTCATAAAAATCTATGATTTATCATATTATCTCCTCCTCCCCCCGTTGTCCAGACAGCTNTACAAGCCCAGAATGTTATTAAAAATCCTGTAAAACCAAAGAATTAAGGGCAAAAACAATTTCCTCTTTCTCATAAAAATCTATGATTTATCATATTATCTCCTCCTCCCCCCGTTGTCCAGACAGCTGAAGTAGAATACTGATATACGGCAGGCAGTAATTAAGACCCCATAAAAAGATTGCTATGCGAATGAGATCCACTTCTCCTGGAGTGCTGCCTGGGGGCCTCAGGGTGGGGAGGAGTGGCCTGGCCTTGCTCTCCACAGCTTTGTTTTAACTGGGACATTGCTTCAGGTAAGTGGCCAGGAACGTGTGCAAGGCCCCTGATCTCTGCTGGACCCATGCAGAATCTGGGCAGGAGCTCACTTTCAAGAATGGCATTATCAAACATAGCGCAGCAGCAGCTCTATCAGGGAGCGATCCTTGCAGCGCAGGTGTGTGCCCTGCACTGTGCAGGGGGAGGGTCCCAGAGGTGAGGCTATTTGTGTCCTGTTTAAAAATCTATTTTCTACCTAAGGTCATGAAGATATTATTCCTCTGTGTTGTTTCCCAGACACTTTATTGTTTTTCTCAACATTTAATTCTATGATCCATCTAAAATCAGTTCCTGTGAACAGTATGAGTACATGTTCCTTATTTGACGTGTGAATATTCAGTTGTTATGGGAACGTTTTGTGAGAAGACTGCCTTTCCCCACTGAATTTTGGCAGCTCTTTGTCCCGTATCCAGTGACGCTGTATACGTGGGTCCATTTCTAGATGATTCTATTTTGTGGGTCTGTCTGTTCTACCCTGCGTCAGTAGCACAGTGTCTTAATTCTGACACTTTAAAGTAAGTCTTCACATCTAGTAACGTAAGTTCCCCAAATTTGTTCTTTCTCTTCTTCAAGATTTGTTTTTGCTTTTCCATATAAAATTTAGATCAGCTTGCCAGTTTCCATAGAAAAACTGCTGTCTTGAACCTTAATGAACATGGTATATAATGACTATTTGTGTAGATTTTCTTCTTCTTCTTTTTTTTTTTTTTTGCATATTTTTGTTATATTTACTCCTGAGGACAGTATTTGATATTTTAGCTATTATAAATGGTATTGCTTTTTAAATTTTTTAAATAGCATCTTCCAATTGTTTGTTGCTGATATATAGAAATAAAATTGATTTTTATATTGATCTTGTACCTTACAACCTAGCTAAATTCAGTTATTAATTCTAATAGCTTGTTTGTAGATATTTTTTAGATTTTCTACATACACAATTATGTCAGCTGTGAACAAAGACAATTTAGTTCTTCCTTTCCAATCACAACCTTTTATTTCTTTTTTTTTGTCTTAATGCATTGGTTAAGACCTCCAGGATAATTTTGAACAGAAGTGTTGATAGTGGAAATCCCTTGTTCTATTCCCAACCTCAAGATGAAAGCATCAAATATTTACTTCTTCAGTGAGTATAATGATAGTTACAGGTTGGTTTTTGCTTTATTTTGTTTCATTTTGTTTTGGCAATACTTTTTAAAAATCATATTAAGAAAATTCCCTTTTATTCATACTTTGCTAAGCATTTTCTCATGAATGGCTATGGAATTTCATCAATGCTTTTTCTGCATAAGTTGAGGTGATTATATGTTTTTTTTCCTCTATTGATGAGATGAATTATAGTAATTGGTTTTTAAATGTAAAATCAACATTACATTTTTGGAATAAATTTTATTTGGCTATGATATATTGTTCTCTTTATATATTTTATATATAAACATAACTGGATTTGGGATTTTTT
>NW_007730905.1:50393-52593 GCF_000696425.1 Galeopterus variegatus | reverse complement strand
TTTTTTCCCCCCTTTCTTATAATGTTCTTGCCAAGTTATGGTATCTAGATTTGGCTGACCTTATAAAATGATTTCAAAAGTATTTCCCTTTTTTTATTCTCCCAATTAGTTTGTATAATATTAGTATATTTCTTCATCAAATGTTTAGAAAAATTCACCAGTGAAGCTATTTGGTTCTGGATAATTTTGTGTGAAATGTTTTTAAATTATGAACTACATATATTTAATAAATATGGGATGTGATTCCCTGGTCACAATAGGACCCTTTTGAGAGTTCCAACCAAGAAGAAGGGCCTCACCAGTTGTACCCTCTGGACCGTGCACTTCCCAGCTTCCAAAACTATGGCAGACTACAGGTGCCTGGGGTGCATCTCTCTCACAGAAAAGGACCAGAACAACTCACAGACAGCCAAAAATTGATGGGAGAATCTGTGGCAGAGCACAGGAGTGCAGCAGGAGACTGGCAAGATCCCTGTGGAGCATGGAAGCCCAAAATGACAGCATAGAGAGGAGAAAGATACACATGGCTTCAGCCACCATGTCTCCACTGCCAGTATGGGCACAGGAGAGACACAGGGGGAAGAGGTAGATAGAGGGCCCACATCAACCCCCTTCCTCACCACAGAGGCCTGCAATTCCTACTGTAGGAGAATTCAAAAAAGAAGACAAAAAATAAAAATAATAAAGAATGAACAAAACATACAAGATTTATGGGATCTATTAAGCAAACAAATACTCAAATTATGGGCATTCCAGAAATAGAAGAAGACAAAAAAGTTAAAACATAAAATATATTTAATGAAATAATAACTGAAAACTTCCCTAGACTTGGGAAAGATACAAACATCCAAATCCAGGAAGCTCAAACACCCCCAAATATATTCAGCCCAAAAATGTCCTCTCCAAGATACAGGGTAGTCAAACTTTCAGAAGTTAAAGACAAAGGGAGAATTTTAAAAACAGCAAGAGGAAAGCATCAAGTCACTTATAAGGGAATCCCCATTAGACTAATAGCAGATTTCTCAGCAGAAACCCTACAGGCCAGAAGAGAATGGGATGATCTATTCAAAGCACTAAAAGAAAAAAACTGCCAGCCAAGACCATTATACCCAGCAAAGCCATCCTTCAGAAGTGAAAGAGAAATAAAATCTTTCTCAGATAAGCAAAAATTAAGGAAACTTATCACCACCAGTCTGGCCTTACAGGAAATGTGTAGGGCAGTCCTACATCCAAAAGAGAAATAACAGTAACAACCATCACAAAAACACCTGAAAATATATAACTTACTCATAGAATAGATACACAAATTAGAAAGAGAAACGGATCAAACCTTATCAATACAGAAAACAACCAAACTACAAAGACAAACAATGACAAAGAGACAGAAATAAAGGATACACAAAACAATTAGAAAACAATCAACAAAATGACAGGAGTAAGACCTCACATGTTAATAATAACCTTGAATTTAAGTGGATTAAATGCCCCAATTAAAAGACATACACTGGTTGAATGGATAAAAAAAATCTCTATTCTTCCAACAAGAAACACATTTTACCTCCAAAGACACATGTAGAGTAAAAGTGAAGGGACAGAAAAAGATATTTCATGCAAATGGAAAATGAAAGTGAATAGGAGTAGTTATACTTATATCAGATGAAATAGGCTTTAAGTCAAAATCACCACTAAGAGACAAGAAAGGCCATTACATAGTGGTAAAGAAATCAAAACAGCAGGAATGTATAACAATTATAAATATATACACTCAACACTGGAGCACCCGGATATATAAAAGCAAACATTATCAGATCCGAAAGGAAAATATAGACACCAACACAGTAATAGTTCGACATTTTAACACCCCACTCTGAGCATTGGGCAGATGATCGACAGAAAACCAACAAAGAAATATCAGATTTATGTGTCTCCACAGACTAGATGGACCTAACAGACTTTTACCGAACATTTCATCCAACAGCTTCAGAATATACGTTCTTTTCATCAACACATGGAACATTCTCCAAGACTGATCATATGCTGGGCTACAAAACTAGTTTCAACACGTTCAAAAAAACAGAAATTATATCAAGTATTTTTCATGATCATAATGTAATAAAACTAAAAATCAATAACAAGACGAACTTTTGAAACTACATAAATACATGGAAATAAAACAAGATGCTCCTGAACAACCAGTGAG
>NW_007730905.1:46166-49500 GCF_000696425.1 Galeopterus variegatus | reverse complement strand
TTTTTTTAAAAGATAAACAAAATTAACAAACCATTATCCAGACTAAATCAAGAAAAAAAGAGAAAAGACCCAAATAAATAAAATCAGAAATGCAAAAGAAGACATTACAACTTATACCACCAAAATACAAAGGATCATTAGAGGCTATTATGAATAACTATACACCAATAAATTTGAAAACCTAGAGGAAATGGATAAATTCCTGGACACATATGACCTACAAGACTGAATCAAGAAGAAACAGAAAACCTAAACAGACCAATAACAAATAACAAGACTGACTCAGTAATAAAAATTCTCCCAAAAAAGAAAAGCCAGGACCAAATGGCTTTATGACTGAATTCTAACAAACATTTGAAGAAGCACTTATACCAATACTTCTTAAACTATTTCAAAAAATTGAGGTGGGTGGAATTCTTCCAACCTCATACTGTGCCACAGCATCACCCTGATACCAAAAACAGGCAAAGACATAACAAAAAAGAAAACTGCAGATCAATATTTCTGATGACCATAGATGCAAAGATATTCAATAAAATAATAGCAAACTGAATCCAACAGCATGTCAAAAAGATTATGCATCACAATCCAGTGGGATTTATCCCAGGAATGCAAGGATGGCTCAACATATGCAAATCAATAAACATAATACATCACATCAACAGAATGAAAGGAAAAAAACCATACGATCATCTTGATAGGCACAGAAAAAGCATTTGATAAAACTCAACATCCCTTCATGATAAAAACTCTTGACAAATTAGGTATAGAAGGAAAGTATCTTAATACAGTAAGGGCTATATATGACAAACCCACAGCTAACATCATATTGAACAGGGAAGAGCCAAAAGCTTTCCCCCTAAGAACTGGAAGAAGACAAAGATGCCTAATCTTACCACTTTTAACATAGTACTGTAAGTCCTATCCAGAGCAATTAGGCAAGAGAAAAATAAAGAGCATCCAAACTGGAAAGAAGGAAGTCAAATTGCTCCTGTTTGCAGATGACATGATATTATATAGAAAGAAACCTGAAGACTCTATCAGAAAACTCCTAGACCTGATAAATTCAGTAAAGTTGCAGGATGCAAAATTAACATACACAGATCAATAGCATTTCTGTTCACCAACAACAAACTAGCAGAAAAAGAAATCAAGAAAGCAGTTTCACTTACAATAGCAACAAAAACAAAAAAATACCTAGGAATAAATTTAACCAAGACGGTGAAAGATTTCTACAAGGAAAACTGTAAAGCACTGATTAGGGAAATTAAAGAAAACACAAAAAAGTGAAAAGACATCCCATGCTCATGGGTTGGAAGAATTAATATTGTCAAAATGACCATACTACCCAAAACTATCTACAGAGTCAATCAATTCCCATCAAACTACCAATGATGTATTTCACAGAAATAGAAAAAACAATACAAAAATTTATATAGAACAACAAGAGACCCTGAATAGCCAAAACAATCCTGAGCAAAAAGAACGAAGTGGGGGCATCACACTCCCTGACTTCAAAATATATTACAAAGCTATAGTAATCAAAACAGCATGGTACTAGCACAAAAACAGGCACATAGACCAATGCAACGGAATAGAGAATTCAGGAATAAATCCACAGCCTCCAGCTAACTGATTTTCAACAAAGTAGCCAAGACCATATGGGGAAAGGACAGTCTTCAATAAATGGTGCTGGGAAAATTGCAGAGCCATATGCAGAAGAATGAAACTAGACCCCTATCTCTCATCATATACCAAAATCAACTAAAAATGGATTAAAGACTTAAATGTAAGATCCAAAACTATAAAACTTCTAGAAGAAAACACAGGGGAAACACTTCAGGACTGGGCAAATATTTTATGAATAAGACTTCTAAAGCACAGGAAACAAAAGCAAAAATAAACAAATGAGATTATATCAAACTAAAAATCTTCTGCACAGCAAAGGAGACAACAGCAAAAAGCCTGAAGAATGGGAGAAAATATTTGCAAATTATACATCTGGCAAGGGATTAATATCCAGATTATACAAAGAACACAAACATCTCAATAGTAAAGAAAGCAAATAATTAAAAAACGGGCAAGAGAGCTGAATAGACATTTCTCAAAAGGAAACATATAAATTGAAAATATGTATATGAAATAATGCTTACCATCACTAGTCATCCAATAAATTCAAATCAAAACCATGATGAGATATCATCTCACACCAGTTAGAATGGTTACTGTCAAAAAGGCGGAAAATATCAAATGCTGGTGAGGATAAAGAGAAAGGGGAAATCTTATACATATTTGGTGGGAATGTAAATTAGTATAGACATTATGGAAAACCATATGGAGGTTTCTCAAAAATCTACAGATACGACTACCATATGGTCAAGCAATCCCAGTTCTGGGTGCACATTCAAAGGAATGTAAATCGTCAAGTTGAAGGGATACTTGCACTCCCATGTTTATCATGGCTCTATTCACAATAGCCAAGATTTGGAATCGACCTGTATGTCCATCAACGGATGATTGGATAAAGACAATGTGGTATATGTACACAATGGAATACTACTCTACCATAAAAAAGAATAATATTCTGCCAAATACAGCAACATGGATGAGCTTGGAGAAAATTATGTTAAGTGAAATAAGCCAGGCACAGAAATAGAAATACTCATATGCGGAAGCTCAAAATGTTGATCTCATAGAAGTTGAGAATAGAATAGTGGTTACTAGAGACTAATAAGGGGGGGAGAGGAAGAGGGGGAGGTGGTGGTCAGTGGGTACAAAAGCGTAGAGATATAGGAAGAACAAGATCTAGCGTTCTATAGCAATACAGAGAGACTACAGTCAACAGCAAACTACTGTATAACTTCAAGTAGCTAGTGGAGAAGATGTTGAATGTCCCCAACACAAAGAGGTGACAAATGCTTGAGGTGATAAATATGCTAAATAACCTGTTAGATCATTGCACACTGTAGAAATGTGCCCAAATATCATATTGTACTTTATGAATATATACAATTATCATGGGTCAATTAAGGAAAAATAAATTAAAAGAAAAAAAAGTTTTAGAGGTTACCAGAAATGGGAAGGGACAATGAGAAGTTATTTCTTAATGGGTACAGAGTTCATGTTTATGATGATGAAGAAGATTTGGAAATACATAGAGGTAGTGGTTGCACCACACCATGTATGTAATTAATTCCATGCAATCGTATATTTAGAAATGCTTAAAATGGCAATTCTTATGTTATATATGTTTTACCACGATAAAAAAAAAATGGAAAAAATAAATAAATACGGGACTATTCAGATTTTCCATTTCTTCTTATATCAAGGTTGG
>NW_007730905.1:44823-45795 GCF_000696425.1 Galeopterus variegatus | reverse complement strand
AAAAAAATGACATTTAGTCTTGTTCCATTAGTAGTTACATGGGAAATTTACAAGGTATCTTTAAATTACTACACTCTGTTATAAATCAGTAACGTTTGCTGCATGCCCAAACTGCAAGAACCTGATAATGGCAACAGGTCAACTCCATTTACCTCCCTGCTTCTATTGTCATATACTTTACATGTCATAAGCCCCAAGGGAAATGGTTTTTCATGCTCCTTTAAGCAGTCAAGATTCCTGTTTTGTCTGTTCGCCTCCTGCCCTTCCATGCTCTCATCTGGAATTCTTTCCGTTCAGCCTGAGAAACTCCCTGTAGCATTCTTTGCAGTACGGCTCTATTGACAGAGGAGTCTTTCAACTTCTGTTCGTCTGAGAATATCTTTACTTCCCTTCATTTCTGAAGGATATATCCACTCAGTATAGACCTCTAGGTTGTCAGGTTTTTCTTTCAGCACGCACAAGATGTCATTCCCATGCCTTCTGATTTTGTGAGCTTCGGTTAGGAAGCTTTAAAGTTTTTATCTGTTAATTTCAATATCCCCATAATCTCTGGGTTCACTTCTATTAATCACAATTACTTTTAAATTCTCTTTTGCTAACTCTAGTCGTCTCTACAACTGCTTCTATTGACTATTTGATCTTCATTAGTGGTTACTTTTTCATGCCTTCTTCACATGTCTACTAATTTTTGTTATATTCTTGACATTGTAAGTGATGTGTTGTAGAGGCTTTGCATTATGTTATCACAGGTAAAGAATGTTGAGTTTTGTTCTGACAGACAGTGAAATTACCAGCAAGCCACCCAGATCCTTTTTAGGTTTGTTTTCAGGCTTTGTTAGGGTGGGTCTATTTTCAGTTTTCTCTTCTCTTAGTGTGAAATTCTTACTGCCAGGACATTGTCCTCGCTTTAGAGTCTGGCCTTTCCAGGGTCTCAACTGAATATCTCGAGCATTCACCCAGATCCCACTCACA
>NW_007730905.1:41218-43543 GCF_000696425.1 Galeopterus variegatus | reverse complement strand
AGTGGGTCTGTGTTAGAAGCTCTTATTTTCTTGTTCCGTGATGAAAAAACATAATGTTCCTAAAGTATGTGTGTGAGAGCATGTAAATGTTAGGCCACAGAATGTAGCTGCTTATTAGTATGATTTTATTTTCACTGGCCTCTTTGTTTCCACTAATTGACTATGTTGCTTCTTTCAGCATTTCTACGTGTTCGAGTAAATGGGAATTTAGCAATTAAGGATTTCTTTTATTCTGTGCAGCTCATCGCTTCCCCATGAATTCTGTGATCTGGGCTAATGAGACATCTCATCACTTTGTTTCCAGGCTAACGTCAGCAGATGGCTAATTTATTAACTTATTTTAACCTTAAGCAGAAAACGAAACAGCAAGATATCCTATTCTGCTCCATAGCTTGAAAATGTATTTTAAACCGAGTTGTTCATCCCTGAAGACGTTGTTTCTTCTTGTAAATCTAGCACCATTTATAATGACACCTAAAGCACCCTAGTCTGTCCGTCTAAAGAATGTGTAGCCACAGTTGAGTCTGTCCCACCCTCCCGTCTGTGTGCAGCTCCCGCCTCTGGCCAAGCACGTGCCTGTGGCAGCCTGGACCAGGTGTCCCGGGTGCACGCAGTAGGCGGCAGCTGGTCTGGAAGGGCTTCTTGCAGCCCTTAGTAGGTTAAGCACAAAAAGTGCTGCATTTTATAGAAGGTGGGGCCACCAACCCCTGCGACCACCCTGCCCAGCTGCATGCAAAGGCCTGGGTACGTCAGATGTGCTGGGCACTCTGTGCTGCCATGTGAAGCCTGCTCGTCCAGGTGCCTCCACACCACCCTGGAAGCCTCTGCACATAGCAAGATTAATAGAAAATGTGGCTTTGCCTGAAACCAGCTGTGCAGCACTCGAGCCTGGTAGCTGCACCTCAGAACAATGAGGCGGGGTACAGAAGGATGACAGTGGTGTCCCCACATGCACTGCCCAGCCCTCCCATGTCCTGGCCATCGCCCCTTGGGTGGTAAGCAGGTTCAGGGCGAGGAAGGGGCTGTGACCCCCACTTGTTCTGACAAAGAGTCTTGCCTATTACACTCCCCTGTTGGGGGGTGTGTGTAACTCGGGGCATCTCCTGCTCTGCACCCCACAGCAGGAGGCAGGAGATCGAGGCGGCCTCTCTTGACCCTGCCAGACAACGCCAGCCCCCGTGGGCACCTAGGAGCCCCAGCAGCACAGCACGGGGTGGGGGGTCTGGCCGGGTGCCCAGGTGGGCTCTGCAGGGGCACACACAGCCTGTCAGGAAGGCGTCCTCATTGGGCACCAGTTTGGAGTGAGCCGGCTGAGCCAGGGGCCAGCCCAGAGCAGGGGCATCGTGCCTCAGCCTGGGGTGGCGGGGCTTCTGGCTCCTGGTCCAGGACTATCTGCTTTTGCATCCAGTCTCAGAGCTTGGGGACGCTGGCAGGGCTGCCGCCATAGGGACGCCTCCTGGTGCCACTCTGCCTGTTTCTATGGTAACTGCAGATCTATATCCTGCCTGCGTGTGTGATTGTGTTCTGTTCTCCTTGTAGATGGAGGAGATAAAATTTAAAGACAGAGCAGTCTTCGTGCTGGAGAGAGAGTTAGGGGTTCAAGCCGGGCATGCTCAGAGACTGCAGCTCCAAAAAGAGGCTCTAGATGAGCAGCTTTCTCAGGTCAAAGAGGCTGATCGGCACCTGGGCAGCCCCAGACGGGAACTTCCTTATGCAAGCGGTGCAGGAGACGCCTCAGACCACTCGGGAAGCCCTGTAAGCACCCCCCAGGCCTCTCCATGGCCAACCAGTCACAGACACACAGTACCACATGGCTGCGTGGCCCTGCGTGGGCGACTCCCTGGGGAGTTCAGAGCCTAAGTCCAGCCAGAAGTCCCTGACCTGGGAACCCCTCCGGCCGGACCCTGGACCCACGAGCTTATCTGGCTCTGGCCATGAGCCTCCCTCCTTCCTCACCAGCACAGCCTAAGCACTGGCCGCGTCACCCTCTCATGGGCCCCGAGGCCTCAGGCTTCTGGCTGTACTCCATCTGCCAGCAGCGGTCCTGGGTGGCCAAAGGTCCTTGGTCCCTGCTGGTACCAGTGCCTGCCCTTGCTGGTGGGGGCAAGGCTCTCCGAGCATGTGCTGCTTCCATCTGCGCACGGGCATTTCTGGCGCTCACTTCACCGGTCACCCTCCCACCCTCTTTTCATGTGACCATGCCACGTCTGCTCCACCTCGGGCTGCTCATGAGGGACAGGGTCAGCCAGCAGTCACACAGCCGCGACATCATCCGCTTCCTCGTCGCCACTCCTCATTTGGATTCTCTGCAGTGGTTCTGGTATA
>NW_007730905.1:38727-40545 GCF_000696425.1 Galeopterus variegatus | reverse complement strand
GACATCATCCGCTTCCTCGTCGCCACTCCTCATTTGGATTCTCTGCAGTGGTTCTGGTATACCCTGGGGGATGTAAATTCCACAGACCCTCAATGCTGGTCCTTGTGGGTCTTTGGTCCCCAGCCTCTCCTGCACCTGTTGAATGAGGAACTTGAGTCAGGTCCAGAGCCTTCCTGGACACCCGTTTGTTTGCTCTGAGGACAGAACTGTGTGAGCTGAGCCCGCCCTAGGACAGTGACATTTCGAGATAGGAAATGACATTTTATAATCTTATTAAGAATGGCTTAACTGAATTAAAACCAGCCCGTCCTGCTCTGGTGCTTGGTAAACTATTGCATTAACTCCAGAGAGATTCAGAAACTAGATTAAAATGTTTTCACCGATATTTGAATGAAGTTCCAGTGGTTCCAAAAGTGATCTTTTAGAAACCCCATTTGAGGGAGCCCATTTATTGGGAAACCAACTTTTGAGGGTCTTCACTGGGTATCTTGTCCTGTGCTCCCTGGCTGGGGGCAGGGCAGACCCTTGCTGGGAGGTGCAGCTCAGCAGGGGCGCAGGAAGGCATGGGGCTTGGTGTTTTCCTGGGCGGTCCCACATCTGCACTTGCGGACATTTCTGCTCCTTCTGGTTCTGTCCGCATCGTGCGGTTTGCAGTGACATGGTGCTCAAGGCAGGGGTGCCTTCCCCCAGCAGGGTCCGAACCACCCCGCCACCATCTGGAGGCGAAGGTGACGAGTCGCAGAAGCCTTTGGGTTTCCGTAGTGTGTCGGGATTTGCAAAGGTTTTCCACGTCTGTGTCTAGGAACGGTTATTTGCAGTTGATTTTTGTTTTAGGAACAGCAGTTGGATGAAAAGGATGCCCGCCGCTTCCAACTTAAAATTGCAGAGTTGAGCGCGATCATTCGTAAGCTGGAGGACCGCAACGCCCTGCTGTCGGAAGAACGGAACGAGCTGGTGAGTGGCAGGCGGCGGGCTTTTGGCGCTGGTGGGTTTATAACTGCAGAGCTGGGGGAGCCAAGGGGTGTCCATTTCCAAAATTCCTTGTGGCAAGAAGGACTGATGGTGGCAAGGGTTGGCCTTGCATCTAGGCCTCTTGGCTGTGTTCCAATAAAACTTTATTAACACAAGCAGATGGTGGGCGAGATTGTCCCTCAAGTGCTGGTTGGTTGATCCCTGTTTTATATTCTGGAGTGAAAGTGTCCTCAATTGTGCACATGACCTAGGAAGCAGAAGGACACAGCCCTTTGGAGCTGTCGCCATTGGTCCTTACAGCCACTGAGAGCTCCGAGTAACATCAGCTCCTGGAGGGTGTGTGAGGTGCTCAGAGCTTCTGGAAGGTTCCAGGGGGCCAGGCGATTTTACCTCAGGCCTTATCGTCAAAATGGGCCCCAGACTGGTGGCCTTCAAATTCATCCCTGTCTGCAGATGGGACGGGACCTGCCCCCTGGGGATGTGGAGCCCAGCTGCTGGCCTGCTCGCTCACCTGGGCACGGGGCCATAGAGCACGGCAGCTGGCCTGGGGACACCGCCTGGCAGCATGCACTGACCCTTACTCTTTTCAAATAGTGGGTTGATGATCATGTCGTGGTGGCCGAAGCTTTGGTTGGCTGGCTGTATGGACACCTGCCGGTTCTCTGTCACTTAAAAGAAATCATCTTGTGTAATTAATTTTGTCTTTCAGTTAAAGCGTCTAAGAGAAGCTGAAAGTCAGTACAAGCCATTGCTGGATAAAAACAAACGCCTTACTCGGAAAAATGAAGAGCTGTCTCACACTCTGCGTCGGATGGAGAACAAGTTGAAATTCGTCACCCAGGAGAA
>NW_007730905.1:35619-37707 GCF_000696425.1 Galeopterus variegatus | reverse complement strand
GACTTGTTTGCCCACGTCTAACACAAGGGTCTGGGACGAGCGGGCTTCCACCTTTGAAGGTCCCAGTGGAGCAGCAAGAGGCCCTCCAGGAGCCTGTCTGGGGGAGGAAGGGGAGGAGCAGGTGTCACAGAGCACCGAGGTGGGTCAACGGGCTCCATTCCTGTCACGGCTGCCACACCAAGAACAAGGGGTGATCAGCATGGGGTGTGTTGCGGGTTCCTTCTGCCCAGAGGACCTCAAAGGCCATGAAGCAAGAGCTCAGCCAAAGAGTAATTCAGCACAGTGCGGGAGATGGGGGCGGAGGTGCCCCCGATGCCCGTCTCTGCAGAAATCCCCTTCTTTTCAAATGCTGAGTTGAAGTAAGGACGGGTTTGGAGAAGGCGGTGGGTGTGAATTGAACACTGACAGCCCACACAGCCTCACCTTCAGGGTACAGAGGGATCTCCGTCTGGCCAGGCTTTCAGAATCACCCAAGACACAGGCCTCGGTTTCCCCTGGGGCTCTGCAGCCGGCTATGCCAAGGTCTGGGCAGACAGCGTCCCTGGCCCTGCAGCTGGTGTGTGGGGGGAGGTGACAGGAAGCTGTGGGTACTCACGCAGGTGGAGGAAGATGACCCCCAGCTCCCGATTGTCCAGTCAGACCACAACACCTGCCACTTGCGATGGCTCTGCTTGTGTTTCAGAGACAGAGAGCCGGAATCATACGGAGACCCAGTTCCTTAAATGATCTTGATCAAAGTCAAGATGAAAGGGAAATTGACTTCTTGAAGCTTCAGATTGTCGAGCAGCAGAGTCTCATAGACGAGCTTTCTAAGGTGACCAGCTGTCCTGTCCGCGCCCGGAACCCCGCCCTGTGTCTCCCAGGGGTTTGGCTAATGGGAAGCCCTGGCAGGAGATGGGAGGGTCCCCCCACTGTGGTCCCTGCTCGAGGTGGCCCTCCCTTCGGTTCTCTGCTCCAGGCGTCTAGGAAGCACGTCCTACGCATTGCTCTGGACCTTGGGTTTTCTAGACCAGAAATGCCGCCCGTGCTAGTTTGTCCTCTCACAGTTATGGAGGCCACGAGTCTAAAGTCGAGGTGTCCGCAGGGCCATGCTCCCTCCGGAGGCCCATGGGAGGACCCCTTCTGGCGGCTGTAGCCCACATCACCCCAGTCTCTGCTTCCGGCTTCCCATGTCCGCCTCCTCTCTGTCTCTTATATGAGGGTCTCCAAAAAGTTCGTGGAAAGATTTATATTATGTTTTAATTCTGTTTTTCCACGAACTTTTTGAAAACCTGCAAGAGCACGATCTGCATTATCAATTCCATAAAGTGCTGTTTTCTTTTCCTAGACTCTGGAAACTGCCGGCTACGTGAAGAGCGTCTTAGTAAGTACCCAGTACCCATCGGTGTCCCCTTCCTCTCTGACACTCCTGTTGCTGGGGTCGCTGTCCCTGGGACCCGTTCTGCTCTGCTGGTTCCTTGCAGTCTAGACAGAAGTGGCCGTAGCAGTTTTTTGGGTGGATTTTGTTATCATAGTGCTACCTAACCAAAGCTTCACAGTGGTGACCAAGAACACCCGTTCATTGAGGTCAGACAGGAGCCAGGGAAATGGGAGATGGCCCATTGGGACAGCGCCCAGCCCCGATTACTTCTCTGTTTGCTAATGAAAGGCCACTCTGGGGGCGCTCACCCCACCACAGGTCTCTCCCCGGCCAGCACGGCCAGGCAGCCTTGCCCTGGCTGGTTCACTCTCATGGCCCGGAGACGCAGCCTGGCTTCCCTGGACATAAGGTCATTGATCTCCATGTGAGTGGAAGGGGGTCCGTGTCACACAGGTGTGGGTGCCATTTCTGCAGAGTATGGAGGGGGCCTGGCCATCCGCCCTTCTCCAGCCATCCAAGCTTTCAGAGCTAAATGCCCCGATCAAGGGCCTGATGTTTCAGGGTGTTTATGATCATACGAACAAGAAGCCAGTCTCGAAACCGTCTTCTCTGTCGGTCCAAATGATGACATGGAAATATTAAACTGTGTCTTCAAAACCCACAGAGGCATTCAACTACTTAAAAAATCTCTTCACCTGGTTCTTGCAGGAGCGTGATAAGCTTTTAAG
>NW_007730905.1:33010-35077 GCF_000696425.1 Galeopterus variegatus | reverse complement strand
AAAGAAAATAATTTTATTATTTCTAAAAATTGTTAACTGCGACGTAATCAAAATAGAACCCAAAGTAAACATGCTGTTTATAATTTTAAATTTAAAAATCCAAGCATTTCTTTTAAATTTCTAAGAGCAGATATGAATTTCTAATGACAATAACAACGTCAGCACTCACGAGGAGGAGGAGGGGTGGCTGCAGGACGCCGGCTCCTCACGCCTGCAGGGCAGCCTGAATCCCCAGGCCGTGTGGACGCCGGCCCCTAGGACGGCCGCTTGCAGCGGGTGTGTGGCTGTTCACACTCGCTGGTCCTCAGTGAGCCACGCGCCGTCCCCCTGGGCCTGCCCCAACTCCAAGCTTCCTCCAGCCCCATTTGCAGGACCCCCCACCGGCAGACCTGTGTCCCTAGGAAACCTGAAGACCTGGGGCAATTTCTCTACAGTACAATCCTTTCTGATAAACCTATGATTTTTATTAAGGGAGCTTTGGGAGAATTTTCCAAAGGACCTAACTTGTCTCCTGCTTTATGCGAAATGTGTATGTGTGTTGTTTTGTTTTTAAAAGTCGTTGATGCTTCCTGATAGGCTGTTATATATTTTAGTCACAAACACTTGTGTGGCCCTTAGAAAGGCCCATAGGAGGGGGAAGATGGTGTTGAGGGCCTCTTAGGATCTTTTCAGGGTGTTTAGAAATTCCTTGGAGGTGCTTTGCCCTGCTGACCCCAGCTGTCCGAGCGCTTCCAGAAGGGGCCGAGTCAGAACAGAAAGTCAGGGGCAACGCTGAGCAAGACGTGCTCAGGGCCTCGAGGACAGGAAGGCGGCTGATAAAAGCCTAGAGCCACTGACTGGATGAGTGGGTGACAGCAGGAGGTCAGGCCACTGGCTGGACATGCAGGTGACAGGAGTAGGTAAGGCTGCTGACTGGACAGAGGGGTGACAGAAGGGGCTGGGGTTAATGAAAGAACCTCATGATTGTGCTCACCACATCTGCCCGTGTTCTGGGCATTCCAGTGGAAATGTCTGGAAGAAGGCTGGCACACGGAAAGCATTCCTCAGAGAGGCCAGGGCTCCACCCAGCAAGCATNAGGCCCAGGTGGTCACTCAGCTCAAGAGGCAGCGGCAGGTTAACAGGGGAGAAGAGACCGGCCCAGAGCCCTGCATGGCCAGGGCCGGAGGACACAGGATGTCTGGGGAGGGCCGCTAGGAGAGGAACCAGCAACAGCGGTTTGTGGGGCTGCGGGGTGGTCCTGGGGCCCCAGGGAGGAGTCTCACTGGAAGGTTCTGGTGGAGAAACCAGCAGGGAGACCTGGAGACCACAGTGGCCAATTCATAGAGGTGGCCAAGGAAGGAAGGGGACCTGAGTGTGACTGAGAGAAGACGGCAGGCTTTTGGGTGTTCTACTCTTTCTAAAACCTGGAAGAGGAAACCTCAGGTTTTTGAAGACGGGGGTGAGGGAACCTGGGGGACCCCGAAGGCAGTGCCTCTCAGACATCTGGAGGAGGACCCGTTTTATTTCTGGTTTTATTCCGATCTGTCCTTCTTTAAAATCTATGACACCACGCGTCACTGGGAAAGCCACGGCACATTGGAGCACATGCTCGGTGTCGGTTCTGTGCTATCTCAAGCCACACCAGTGGACACCAGCTGAGAGCTGCTGCCCTACAGCAGGGGGTGGACAGCTTCGCGGCCATGGCCCCACCCCAGGTGACAGGAAGAGGAGGCGGGAGAAGGCCAAGAAGTGCTGGTGAAGGCCAGGTCTGGGTTTGCACTAACATGTTGCATTTGGGTCAGAAGCCGGTTGTTGTGGAGACGTTCTTTGGATACGATGAAGAAGCTTCCCTGGAATCCGACGGTTCCTCCATCTCTTATCAAACAGACAGGACCGACCAGACCCCGTGCACCCCAGACGATGACTTGGAAGAGGTAACTTTCTTCCTGCAGCAGTTCCTGGACTTGTGGGGAAGGGGCTGACGGCTCGTCACAGGCCAGCCCTTGGGGACACGGTGGGGCTGGGGAGGCAGGAAGGGGTGGAGGTCCTGCTCCCTCGGTGGCCCTCACCTGCTCTACGTCCCTAAC
>NW_007730905.1:31671-32524 GCF_000696425.1 Galeopterus variegatus | reverse complement strand
AGGCAGGAAGGGGTGGAGGTCCTGCTCCCTCGGTGGCCCTCACCTGCTCTACGTCCCTAACAGTCCATGCATTTGCACTGTGAGAAGCACCTTTCTCTTTGCTTGGTTGGGTGGCTGTCGACTGTCACGCCTGGCTTCCATGAGCGCCCATTCAAGCTTCCTCCCCGCCTTGAGCTTGTGCCCCTTCTGCAGAGCAGTATGGAGGCATCACCCACCCTCTTAAAGGGCCTCCCCATGAGGGTCCGAGCCACCCAGCAGGGAGGTCACTTCCAATGCCATGAGCACTTTAGGACAGCAGAGACAGGAGCTTTCTTTCTGACAAAAGCAGAGCCTGGTGTCCCTGCCCACCAGCCCCTTCTTCCAAAAGGACGGCCGCCCTCAAGTCCAGGCAACCATCTCAGCCCCAGGGCCAGAAGCCAGGGCTGGGCAGTCTGACTGGTCCAGCACCTGTGGCTGTGGGACAAGGAGTGGCAATCCATGGCCTTGACGGGGCCCAGTGGCAAGGCCATGGATCAGGCCTCCCCTGGCAGATCCTGCAGAATGGCCCGATGGCCAAGGACCTGCTGAGAGATCTAAGACATCACAGCACAGCTGCTGCCAGCAGGCCTTGGGAAGCAGCGCAGGGCAGGTGGAGCTGGGGCCAGGTAAGGGTTTCTGTGCTTGGTCACTCCAGGACATGGTCTGACCTCCCAATCCAAGGGGTCTACTGGGACCCTTTGAAGGTAGCAGCAGACCACCGCCATGCCTTCTCCCTGGGGCAGCAGGTGCATTCCAGCTAGAAGGATGCATCCCGGGGTGACTCTGCAGGAGGGGCCTGGGGGGGATGGGCCTGGAAGGAAGTGCGCTTCCTGGG